>NC_069125.1:1151555-1291555 GCF_026914265.1 Mya arenaria
TAAAAATCGATGCGCCGATGCAACACTAAATATCGCGTCTTTTTCGATACAGTCTTATCAAAAAGATCCACTGATATCAATATCAAATCTCCCGTCATTCAGAAGCGAATTTTGAATAAAAAATACTTTTCTTTCTTTTACATAGTGCTACATATATATGTAAAATAAAGATGCGAAAATGAAACAAACAAGGTTAGTATTTTATTGGGCAATTAAAAAGGCGTGGTGTGGGATGGCGTTTGCCCTAGTTGGATTCCAAACCGTTAAAACATTGCAAAGAATGGTAGAAAGTTTAACATTTAAGTTCACCAGAGTGCAATGATTAGATTACACCGGGTTCATGTTTAAACCTTTTACTACTGAGCTTGTTTCTGTAGTTTTTCTCATAAATATACACTCATTTTTCATCATTTTAAATAAACACTCGTCTTCTACACATCTAATATCAAAATTAAGATACCAATATATACATATACGATTTTATCTTTGAATTCCCAAGCGGCGACCATTATCAATAAACAAAGAACAAGGGCTGTTGATCTTTGCCTTTACACAAAGGACACTGTCAGGTACGTTCATGTGTTGTTGGTCATTGGCTCTTATCTGTAACAACGAATGGTTAATTTATTTAAAGATATTATGTTAAGTAAAACAAAACCAGTTTTTTTGCATAATATGTTGAAATATGAATAAAACAATTCTGCAAAACTAAACAAATCCAATTGCATAGGGTGTTGTTATTATTGTATTCGAACTTTACCAAGTCACAATTTGGGCAAATGATGAAATGAGAAGGAATTTCTACCTTTAATTATCTACGCATAAGTAAATGAAAACATGTCCAGGTCTTTAGCCTGTTCAGCCCACCACGCATCAAACATCTCATTCTGGGCGACCGTGAACCAGTTTTTCCAGTCTCCAATCTCTCCTGAATTGTGACACGTTACAGTGCTGTTTTGTTCAATGCGTAAACGTCATTTTGATGAAAAGCTGGATAAAGTTTTAATTACAATTTTTTATAGCTCGAAATGTGAAAAATAACCGAAGGCTGACATGAAGTGTTTCTTAATTGCGTTTCGGTACGGGTGTCCATTTTGAGAGGGCTTGAGAAAGTAATATCAATTGGGATCAGACCAGAACCTCTTGGTGGACACATATACATAACAATCCCACCCCCTTAATCCCCTGATGAAGTCCGGTTTACAATGTGGCTACATATTTTATGTATAGGTAATCTTCCGTTTTGATTTTATCTCGTAGAGGATACGGTTCATTTCTAGCTACTGGGCCTGTCTCTGTTGTTTTCAATGTAGTATTTATAGTTTGTTGATATATACTAGTATTGTGCTACAAGTGCATATTTGAAGACAGACAAAAAATCAATTCGACTTTTGCAGTAAAAAGCCTTAAAGAATACGACGAAATAAAGAGTTTTGTCTTTGATTTACGAATACTTATATCTAATATCTAACAAACCGAATACTGTTCTGCACGACAAACAAAACATGAGTCTCTTAATAGATTATGATATTAGCTTCTGCGGAAGTTGTGTTGAACAATAGAGTATATGTTTGGGTGGTCGAAATGGAATTAAAATGAAAACCAAGAAAAATGATGGTAAGTATGCCTTGCAGTGAATGTTTGTACAAAACGAAAGTAAAATATGTGTTCAGTAAAGAGGAACTATGACATTCCCTACTACCTAAAAACGTCTACCTTTACTGTAAATCCCGTTTAGTAAATCTTTTTAAATTTCTCTTGTTCCATTGGAGTAAAGAGGATCCCTTTTGTCTGTTTCATTCGCTTGAAGTCACACTTCTTGACAACATCAGCTATATAATCGTCACTGACATCTTCTTCAAGAAACTGGCAAACCATCTTGACTTCTCTCAATCAGTCCTGAGATAGAAAAATAAAATAATTCATATGAGATATCAAATAAAAATCACACATTTCATATACAATTTCATTACTCAATTGAAATGGTTTTCTACACCCCGTATATCCCATATCGGGTCACCTATTAACCACGTAACGTATATATCACGTCGACATCCTGTTAACATGTTACAAATAGACGCCATTTTTTGTACGATTTAAATTTGGTGACCCAATATGGAAAAATATAAGGTCACCGCGTGACCAGTCCTCGACCAATGGCGTTGCGTCATTAATGCTGGAGTCATGATATACGCGGCTATGGTGCACAAAATCATAATGAAAATAAATAAACGTCTGCACTGGATAAAAGATGATCGATTTCAATGCATAATATTCGAAGAATGGAAATATTGCAATACCGTTTTCATGTTTTCATAATACACAATATGGACTGGACAGTCGGGGTTTTCTTTTATAAACTGTTGCCACTCGAGAAGATATTTGGGATACGATCCCCAGTCCGCTGAAACAAAAGAAAAGTATGATAAATATAATATTTAGTTTTAAATCTATTTATTTTTTATAACAAATGTTTGTTGGATAGTCCTTTATAAAAAAATAACAATTTATAACATATACAATTTTGCGTATAAACACTGAACAGAGGTTCCAAACATTTTTAAGAGACGACCAGCTTTTTCCGAAAGTATTTTCTGTCATTTTCGTTATATGAATTATGAAGAGTATTTTTATTATGTATTTTAAAATTGAAAATAGTCTGCATTTATTAAAAACACACATACTGAACTGTATTTTAAACGATTGTATTCGGTTTATGTTTGAACCGTAACGCAAACAACTACATTTGAAATCGTGAAAAAGTTGTTACACTTAGAATCATTAAAGTCTTATAGTTGTATTCATATAAATATTCCAGACTGCCATTAATCTTGAGGTTTTTTAAAGGCTAGCACAAAAAATGTATAAGTAATGAGCTGTCCATACAAAAAGTTGGCAGAAAATACCAAAGGCCTCATTTGTTTTAGAAATAGATATGAAATAATGCGATTGCATTAATTTGGTTCGATTACGGATCAAACAACTTGATGCCTTTACTATGTGTTTTTGTGAAAACGTACGTGTCAGTGGGCGCCAAAATATACATATAGGCATCATTGATGACACGTGACCGACAATTATGTTGACTTTCTATGGCTTTCGATAAAATGTGTTTTGGGGAAGAAAACGATAAACTGTACTGTATGTTGAAGAAAGACATTGACCTTATATCGTTGTCTACAATTTTCTTTTTCCAAAAACAAAAATTAAAGATAACGATATAAATTAAAATGGGAATTTTGCTATTGTTTTCTTATTATTTTGTTTCTAAATCGTTTTATCGAGAATATTAAGTTTATTTTACTGACAAAAGTTTCAGGGCCCGTATTCACATAGTCCTGAGTCTGGGTATGCCCAGGTCAGGCGAATGTCTGAGGACGGTGTATGCTAAATTCACTGTTACATATTCAAATCATCTAAAACCTGATATACCGATGACCAATTAGTATAAATTATTTAGTAATATATATTACCCTTAAATTTGAAATAATAAATAAAACGTTAAATATATATTAAACTGTTAATAATGCTCGAAATTACTTTCGCCTCTCATAAACATCTGCAGATAGTTCTCGAACTTTCCGTTATATTCGTACCTGAGCAGATTGATAGTATGGTTGTAGAAAGAAACTGCAAAAATGCACTTAAGCTGTTTTCGTTTGGCGTCCTGCAAAAGACAGAATACTCAAGCAGCGTCAAGAAAAACCTTGTACAGTATGTACAGTAAGCGTTTATTTCTGCTCAACTTAAATTGCTTACGCATTGTTCAAGGAGTATTCGCAAATGTTTGTGTGTTTACAGTGAATGAACCCAGTAAGGTTGAAGAGCTACAAGGAATTTGCTTGTGGCCCTAAGGCATGTATACACCATGAATACACGAATTAATGCGACCAACGCATTTATTTATACTGTAAATACTTCTTTACTAATATAATAAATCATTCTAATCTTCTGTAACTGTGTATTAATTTTTAGCAACATATAAATGTCTTAACAAAATTGTATCGTCTTATGTCATTTGTTTAATGACGCAAAGCTCATACAATCAGGGCACGATTTTGATAAACAACGACTTATCAAAAAGCCTTGTGTTCTATAAAATAGTATATCTATCCAAATGCACAAAATGTAGGTCAACACACGTGCTACTGAACGAATTATTTTTAAACACTTGTACATGTATATGCATCAAAACAACCTTATTTACAAGCACCAGTCGAGATTTATTCCTGGTCACTCGATGGTTTACCTGCTAATAGATATATATTATAAAATTTGTAAATACTTTAATACAAATAATCAACCAGTATTGTATTTCGTGATATTTTGACAGATTTTGGCACCGTTGCCCCAAACTCCAAAAATACGGAATTTCAGGAAATGTGCTAAGTGGGTCATATCATTTTCTTCTCAATAGTTCTAAACGGGTGTTTGTTGGTACTTCTTCTTTTAATTTTAAGCAAATCACATCTGGAGCCCAACAAGGTTTCGTTTTAGGTCCACTGCTTTTCCTACGTTTTTACGTTAACGATATTGCTGAAACCCTAGCATCTTCAACTAGGCTTTTTGCAGATGATAGCTCGCTTGCAGTTTCATCAAGAAGCACAAATTACATAGAGAATAACATTGAATTAGATTTATAGAAAATCTCGGAATGGTCTAAGCAATGGCTGGTACAATTCAACCCTTCAACAACAGAGTCTATTTTCTTCTCACTTAAAACCAGCAACAACCATCATTTTTGTTTGATAATACTCCCATAGTACTGTGCGCCCATCATAAACATTTAGGCGTTACACTGAGTGCTGATGGCACTTGGCATCACCATATAGACACTATTATTAGTTCTGCTAGAAAAAAAAATATTGGTTCTTTGCATGAATTCTTAGAAATATAAATTGCATCGTTAAAATACTTATGTGAAAAACTACAGAAACAAGCTCAGTAGCAACAAGTTTAAACATTTACCCGGTTTAATGGCATTGGGAAAACGCCAAAGACATAGAACACAAAAACAAAAAATCACAAACAAGAAACATGAAAGAACAGCACAAAACTCCACAAACAGCACAGTGCATACATATTATTTATAAAAAATCTATGTTTATCAAGGATTGTTAGGTACCGCCTTGGAACGGTCAGTAAATATAACCTTTAATCAAATATATGTATCCTACCTAAGACCAACTCTTGAATACGACTCAATAGTCTGGGATAATTGTTTAATTTATGAAAAGGAAACATTAGTAAAACTCCATATCATTTGTTTAAGCATTCTGAACAATATCTATATTTGTAAAAAAATGTTGTTTCTTTATGTTACATTTTAAGAGTAACATAATTTACACCAATCCATGCGGTTTAAATTATAAGAAAAATCTTCACAGAACTTAAGAAAGATTAATTACCAACTTTCTATCGCATAAACGATTATTAAAGATGGAAGAAATAATAAATAGTAAACAAATCTCATTTTGAGTCGTTTTTTGCTTAAGCTTTGGGAAAACCATAACCTTTAGAATTGCTCCTGGGGGTAGCAGGGTCAATTGGGAGCTTAAGGTCTAGTAGTTATAGAACGACTACGTCAATTCTCCTTCTTACCGTTCAGGTATAAGAGAATATGTAAATGAAAACAAAGAAAGCAATCTAAAACATGGTACAAGTGCATTTATACTCTTCTCGGAATAGGATATAATGTGACAAACTATTGAGTGATACATAAATACCTTTGGCATTAATCGTATTGCTAGATGCGTGTTGATGATTCTTGGAGAAGGAATTGCATCCATGCTTGCTTCGGAGTTACCTTCCGGCATACAAGGAACCTTCACTTCCGCTGTGACGTCATCACGCCTATGTATAATAACGTTCAACATCTCCCATAGCCAATTTGTTAATAAACAAATTATTCAAAACATAGATAGTATAATGAAAGATGCCTAATATTCATATGCCGTAGTACTTTTGGTCATCCCACTTGTATGCAGAAATTCAGAAAATACATATGCCGGCAAACTTGACGTGTGAATTCAGTATGCACTGTAAACATGGTTTGTATATTTCAACATTAAAGGCCTTTTAAGTATTATCAAGAATAGTATTACGTGTCATCTAAATGATCAACAAGAACAGCTAACAATATCTAATGGGTAAACAAGAAGGTGCAAATGCAGTGTTAACGCGTATGAATGAATACGTATGTCAATAATATAAAACTAGTGTGGAAACAAAACACCTGTTTTGGTGTAAAAGTTTAGGAAAACGTCATTATCTCGTAGATTGATGTCTTGCAAATGACTGTAAATTAGGTTCTGTTCTTCAAACGTATTCCCAAATGTTGGCAGACGATAGTTTGTGATGTCATCAACGTCATATAACACCGTATCACCGCCTGGAACATCCTCTTGACGTCGTCGTTCAGTGAAGCTATATATGGCTGTTTTTTGTGTTCATCACGCCTGAGAATGTTTGGAGTCACACAATTTGTTATGCGCAGATCATACCCTTTTGCGTCTACCGATCTAAATCAAAGCATTGATAGTGCTGAACGGCTTGAGCGATTATTCTTTCTATTTCATATTCAAAATAACATGAATGATGCCACCACAACTACCACCACCACCACCACCACCACCACCACTACTTATAATACCAAATACAGTTTAACACACGCACACGCACACGCACACGCACACGCACACACACACACACATTTATTCCCTGTCAATAACATCTTAACAAATCAATCATTGTATAATATTTCAGACAAACGGCTTAAAGTGTTTTTATTTGTTTCATGACATTATCAATACAAATTGATTCGGTGTTACAAATTATGTAATATTGCAAACTTACAGAAGAGAAATGCAAAAAGCATAGCAAAATTCAACCATACATGTGTACTAATGTGTTAAAATATTATGGCTATCAACTTTAATTTCAAGCGAATGTTGACACAATTGTTATGAAGAAAATATTGTTTCTATTCCGAACACAGCTTGAACAAAGTGATATTCACAATTTATATATAGATTTAGACCATTTATCCGTAGCAATGTCATTTGAAAATAAGAATCTTTTAAATATTATAAATAATGAATAATTTTTAACTTTAAAAATGCATAGCAATGAAATATGAAAATGATAAATATGTATATGAAAAACTAAGATATTGTGTCTTCAAACTTACCAAGAAGTTGGACTAAAAACGATTAGATAGGATATATGATTTTCCATCTAACAAACACGCTACTGAGAATATTTCAACATTTTTCCTAATTTCACTGCTAGAGCAGGGCAGAAGGGAGAAAACCGGATTGAAATAACTATATATTGTCTTTTACCCCGTGTAGTATCTTATTTATAAAATTATAAGGCAATATAGTTACCATTGAGTTCAAAATGAAAACTGCCAGGAGTTTTTCCCGTTGACGGTTCATATACTTGTTTGATAAATATGTTTACTGTTAATATACACAAATTATTATGTATTCCTACTTCTGAATAAACATGAACATTATTGTAAATGAAACATGAATCCAGGTTTGATAAACAAACTGATTTCTTATAGAGATCTGGTCCTTTTTAGTATGATTTTTAAATCCACATTGACTCAATTAAATGTTGTGGTCTATTACAAAAAACCTGGAGTAAAAGCTGAAGCCTAACAATGACGGTAAACAGAATGGTTTTTGATGGGATTTTTTGGTTGAAATATAGAATTGATCTTAACATTTAAATACAGAGTAAATTTTGAAATTCAACATAAAGTAGCTTAACAAACTGAAACAAACGGCCAGTAATCGATTAGCGAATACAATCAAGAGCTAAAAACAATGCATCACAATCTATGCATTGGCATCACAGCATATACATTAGCTACATAGTGTTCACAAAAGAGAACCTAATTATTAATGTATTAAGCATAGCCAAGCATGTTCTGAAGCATGCAAAGATGCAATCTATTGTCAACAAAAAGCTACTAATAGTCAAGTCAATACGCGACAACATTTTACCAAATTATACATTTTTTTATTCTTATTTAAATCACACAAATTTCTTCTTTTTTCCTGAAATTACTGAAACATTATATCGCTTAGCTGAACGATATCAGGTTGACCATTTGCCATTTTTTATGTTAAAAACTAAGCCGATAAGGTGGATTACTCTTATTTGAAAAAGATTTATAAAATAGATGACAGGTCGGTTTTGTGGATTCTGTTTTATAGACATCATTGAAAAGAATTTACGTGTTTTATTTTATTTCAATGCACAAGGAATTAATGGCTCTTCAATGGTTTACCGCTTTTGATTTGACGGAAATGTCTATTTTTGCTTTTTATGAAAATACCACATGGGTTTGTGCTAATACTTGTACCATCCTGCATCAAACTAAAGGAGTTTTTTAAACTCATTTTGCCAAACTGTAACTCAAATGGGCTTAAGACCACAGTCATTTGCCCCCGTTGTTAACACAATAAAAAGAGTGCTTGTGTTCAAGTATCAATATTTTACCAGCGTTGAATAGAAGAGAAGAAATCGGTGCTCTATTTGCATAGAACTGAACATAATTCGACACTTTAAAGTTTCCAATGTCTATATCAAGTGTCTGTTTAAGTATTTCAATTGGCTGTCTGAAGCCATTTTTCTTCCTGTTGTGAGTGTCATGTATTTATGCTCGATTTTGTTCAACTTTATGTTTTCTTATGGTAAGATTTTGTGTCTTGGACAGCCAGTTGCTTGTTTATCTATTGGGCCTGTTTTAAAGTGATCAACCAGGTTAGTGTCTATATGAAACATATAATTAAATGTGATCTTAGGTCTGCTTTACAGGTTTTTTTGAACAGGTGACTTACTTCTAACTGTTATAATTATTAGTTTATACTGAAATCTGGTTGTAATTTGGTCAGTTGATAATGCACAACCATAGAATATTGGTGTTGAAGGATATAGTTTATAATATAATATTACATAATATCAGTGAATTATATATAATGTGGTGACATTTTAAAACAGAATTGTTTTCACTTTCAAATAAATGATTTAAAAAAAGTTGCATAGACTGGTAAATAATAAATAAAGCATCACTTAGAGTAGAAAAATGGAATATAGGGATTACAATAAAAACAACATCTTAAATTGATCGATGAAAAAGCACAGCGTAACGCCAACAGGCAAATGGCAGCCGCATACGGTAAGGTTTTCTCTCGCCCGGTCCAAAAAGGTAGAAGACTGTCAATACCAGGTTCTCTGACACCAAGTGGTATAACGTACATGTTTTCAGATGGCGATACTTGATTTATCTCAAGTAATGATTTATTGTTCACTTTTCTGACTCATGTTATCACAGAAGTGAGTGTATTCATATACAAGTAGTTTGTTCTCTGAGACCGAAAATGCACTAAATACTGATAGGGTGCAGGTGGAAACTTACCATTTCAGGGCAGGCGGAACCCAACATCAGGTTTATTATTCATTTAATCATTGTGTTACAACCCAACCTAATCCACTCTGCTCATTATGTTAGCGTATTGACCATATATTTTACAAGAAATGTATAGACTATAACTCGGTTTTGCTTTAAACTACGTTACTATTCAAATCATTATTATTTTTCTTTCCATATTGAATGCATTATATTACCATAAAAATACTATTTAAAAAGCTATTCTTAAAGGTAATTAGCTGAATGGAGCCGTCTTTTTCAAAAAGGCCTAAAGAGACTTGCTTATGGTTTTTAAAATTCAATATTTATGACAAATTTAAGTGTGGCTAAACATTAGGAATGTAATGGCGGGTGAACGGCTGGAACCCTTCAACAAACGTTATAATATGTTCAGGTATTACCTTTGAAGTCCAAAATTTTGAAAAGCGTTAATAATGCGATTCAACAAAAGGCTTAAATGTTAAATTTTCCCTCGGCTTAGATGAGTCTTTGTGGACGAGCGGTTTCGGTGTTGTTTTTTCTTGACTGCACCGGTTCACTCCCCACTACAACCAGATGATTTATACTTATATTGTTTTATTTTTGGCAATTTTGATATAAAAGCGATCAATAATTATAATTTAAGTGTTTTCTTCAAGTCCGATTAAGAAGCCACCCGATAAATTTACAGTGGTCACTGGTTCTATTCTGGGACAAATTGGATGTTAATCCTATAGGATCAGTCGATCTCTTTCGGTTATCCTAATCCATACTTCGTCAACGGTGATGAGTTTTAAACGGCTGTTTTGATGAAAATCTAATGTTGAAATGTGGTCGAGGTCAAATTTCAATGGTGTCAAAATTTCATTGTTATATGTGTTATGGCATACCAGAAACGTATGCAAATATTAATTACAATTATTCCAAAATAAATATATTATTGTTCTACTCCAACACTCACTGCCTACATGTGTAAACTAAGACAGAGCCGAGATAAAGTGTACAGTGCACGCAGTCGGCAGTAAATGTGACACACTGACTTAAGATAGGGTGAATGACATGTTAAAGGGAGACACTGTAGGTTATTGCAAAAAATGTTCTTTTTTAATGCATTGTTATGTTTAACTCATTTGACTTAAATGATCAAAACAAATAAATCGTGGGAATTTTGAATATATAACAATTATTAACCTTTTTAAATGGGATTTCAAGCAATATCTATGTTGCCACGATTTCTTAAGTTAAAAACGCGCTGACATATCACTAAAACTGTTTTATATGTACACACACCATACTGTTTATTTGTATTGATCATTAAAGTCAAAGGAGTCAAACACGCTATTGCACTGAAATCATTTTGTTAGCCTTGTATATATTGCCCTTTGACATCCACACAATTACACATGAGAGGTGAACTATGAGTAGACTTTTATTATCCTGTCACTTGCATACATATCGATCCAATAACAAGGTGCCGTGTAAATTTTAGTTTATTAGGATAGTAGACCACGTGATGTTTATCTACAGTCAGGTGGTCATGTGACCGCGAAAACGAACTTCTTTTCTATATCCTGCAATGTCAGAGGAACAGCACAAATACTCAATACTTTCAGTATCTTATCAATGGACCACCAACAGCCGACCTCAACAATCACTCGCCCATAACGTCCCATCATTATGTAAAATAATGACACTGGCAAAACAATCGACCTGAAAATCTACATGTGATGTGAAAATCTTACCCCACCCGCTATAAATGCTGGAAACTGTGAAACAGCATTCAACGATACTCGTCGATAGTTTATTCCATTTCTGTGGTGAATGACAAAATCTCACTTACAACAGAAATGTATGATCTCTTTGCCGGTGCAGTTCTGAACATCCAACACTATGTATATTTGTCGATTGTTTGTAAACACTCGTGATCTTGAATCTTGACCTGTGTACTGTACTCTGTGACTTGTGGAATAATTGTTACATCATCAGATAAAGTTTGGAGACTGATCCATGCTTATGCACGTTTAAAAGCTTTTTATGTTTTGAATTGATATTTACGTATTAAAATGCGATGACTGAATATAAACGTATTGAAAAAAGTTGAACAGTTTTGAGAACTATTTTGGGGGCGATTTAAACATGGATACCGGGTGTGATGACGTCAACAGGGAAAAAAAACAGTTGCCCCCCCCCTTACTTTTAAAGATACTTAATAATTTTAAGGTTTTTATAGTGTTTAATTAACAAAGTAACAGGATAAATAGAATACTAGGTTAGTGCCGTGGATGGAGGAAGTTTATCTGGCAAGGCGGAGGAATTTATCGGGTGAGCCGCAGCCGAGCCAGATAAACTTTCTCCTTCACGGCACTAACCTAGTATTCTCTATATATCCACACAATTACACACGAGGAGTGAATCATGAGTAGATTTTAAACATCCACACAGTTATACGTGAGGAATGAAACATTAAAATTGAAACTGTCTTTTATTTAATTTGAACAAAGCTATGTTATAATGTTGGGAATAAATGAATATAATTGAATTAAAAAGTACTTCAAATACTTCCTTTAGTTTATTAACAACAATGGTAGGTGCATATAGAAATAAACAAAAACGTTAGCTACATTTCATCAAGGGTTGGTGTGTGGTGTAAGGTCTGCGCATATTTGTTTAACTCAACAATCGTTCCAACTATACCACATAACAAGGCCTTTTATTTAATAGCTAAATAACCTGGCATCAAGATGTTATCAATATAAATATGAACCATTCCACCAAAATGAAATCAATCAAAAATTTAAATAAAACTAATTTTGTGAAATTCAGCACAAAACAACATTATTGAAGCTGAAAAACTATCAGCTTACGGAATGAAACGAACGCATACAGCATGCACTTCCTGTAATACCAATCCAGTAAAGTGTGCCCATTCACGGTTAAAATCGCCGTGTGTATCTAGAATACCAGGTATGATTTTTGTGCTGCATCATCCCCATCTAAGTGTCAGGTCTGGTTTGAAGTTGTGTTTTTTATTTAATTTATACATAAAATACAGACACAAAATGTAGCTTGATGGAAGTACATTTAAACTCAATAGTTATGGTAAGATACTTTAAAACGATAACACATTTATAAACTGAACATTCCAAAGAATGTTATCCGGACATTATATTCTTTAGACATATCGCAGTATTTTAAACTGCACTCAAAACGACCATACGTCAACATGAATCTCGAGGTCATGTTTTTCATTGATCATTGTTTGCAATGATAAATCGCTGGTGGGTTAATGAACACGAATTATATTTACTTTTAAAGTGACACTCTTATTCAAAATCAATACATAAACATGTTTAACAAACATAAATTTTGACTGAAAACCCTTAAAGTACTTACTGAATAATGCATTTATGGAAAATACTAACTACTGATAACAAGATTGTAACCATGTATTTAATAGCAGAAAATGCAAAAATATTAAATGATTGGTGAATGCTAAAAGATTTACTGTGGTCTTCTATAGACGAATAAGGAAGAAATACTGTGTTTAATGCTCATTTCTTTCAAATTTAACTCGATATTCTTAATAAGAACCATTTTTTTTACATGTATTCATCCTATTTGGAATATTAAAAAAAATATTATTAATTGTGATAAATCTTATTTGGGAGTAAGAGTGCATCTTTAATGTGTGTAAGCATGTTAAAGAACAATCCATTACATACTGAGTTTGAGTGTACTCTCGTTAGGGTATATTTTCAATCGTTCTCCTTGAAATCTATGTAGCTCTTTCTACAACCTAAGCGCTGATTAGCATACCTAAATTATTCATTTATGCTAAATCTTGTCGGTGCCATAGTTTTTATTGTCAGTGTTGACAAGCCTTGCCTTGTTTCTGCTCAGTAGGTACGTACTACATAAACAAATATCATAGGGTTTTAGACAGGTTTTAAAAGGACAGTGTGCCGCAGAAGAGGGGCATGGTGCTTTGGGAGAAAATGACACATTATAACATTGTAGCGAGCCGTGAAAAACTTATACATAATGATTTTGACAGGGAAAATGTCTGAATCTTGTATTTCATAAAGTTGATATTGGGTTTCAACTGACAAATGTGGTTTTATTGTAAGAATTATAATCAAAGCAATACAATTTTTAAATTGAATGTTCTAAGACAGAATGGTGCCTATGCTGGTCTGCATGGTGGCAGAAGGGGCATTCCAAAATGGAAAAGGTGCAACAACCTTCAATTACTCTTAGCTTAAACCCTATCACGTTCTTAAAACCCTTAAGTCATGTTGATTGATCCCAAGAAAAGAGAGCACAAAAAACTTAATGGCGGCTGCAATGAAAGATTGATAAATTCTAGCAGAGCAAAACATACATCCAATTTGACTCGGCTTGTTCATATTCGTTTTGATAAATGTTAAATTTTGACAATTTTGGGATATTTCATTTTGTTGTATTCGTTTTGAAAAGCGTTATTCCCTGGCGTATATGTATTTGACAGTACGGGCTTCATCTCACAACTTCAGCCATCTCCTTATTTGGCGATGTTAAAGTCGTGATCGTATTTTTAGCTATTTACCAACGACATTAAAAAGTGGTTTTTAATCAATCAGTATTGCTAAATGTAACTAAGGGCACATATCTTGCTAAATCACAGTATACTTCCACATTGTGGTTATTCATACTAGTGAATGATATGTTTCATATATAGCCCTGTCTGTTTAATTGTATTTTTTGATGCTTGAATCAGAATGATTTACCATGTAACCTTATTTCGCATGATGTAAGCATTTAACCATCAAACGTAACACATATAACTGGATAATATAAACAAAACCAATGAAAAATGTTGGTAACTCATACATATGATCACTACCATAGTACAATATAATACCGACACAGTTTGTGTGAAAAAAATCATCCACAGTGTCGAAACATTTTTAATGTATATCCGACCCATTTTGCAAGGAAGAAGCATATCACCACATATCAATTAACTTTATATATATATATATTAAAATATCATTAACATAAAACAAAATGCTCCACAGAGTTACGGATGCCGTATTACACCTGTTGAAAGTGCCTAAGAAAAAATGATATATTTGTTTCGTAAACTGCCGCATCTTTTTCAGTTTGTACAGTACTTTATATAGTACAACCTCTTGTAGTCAATGAAAAACGATCCGACAATGTGTCACAAACAATAAATATCTTATTTGTTTTCCAACAGAGACTTATCACAAAGACACACCGAAGTAAATTTGAAATTTTACGTCTTTTCATATCGATTTAAAAACGAATTACAATAGTTTCCGTATACAAAGTACTACAAAAGTAAACGAACAAGATGCGAAAATATAACAAATAGAGTTCCATTTTTTGGCAATTGAAAAGGCCAGTTGTTGGATCGCGAAGACCCTAATAGGATTCCAAACCGTGCATAGAACGGTAGAAAATTCGACATTCATGTCCATTAGTGTGCCATGAACAGATAAACACTTGTCTTTCTTTAGTTACAATGAACATAATATTTCTCTTCTACACAACAAATATCAAAATTAGCAAATTATACACATATTCGATTCCCTCTTGGAATTCCCAAGTGGCGTCCATTTTCAATAAAAACAGAACAAGTGTTAATGATGGTCTCTGCCTTTACAACACAATGGACACAGTGAGTACTGTTCATATGCTGTTGGTTCATTGGCTCTCACCTGTAATAACGCATGGTTATTATATTCAAGGATAGTCTGTTTAGTAAAACAAAACAAGTTTGTTGCATAACCTGTATTTATATGAATACAAAGTATGATAACAAAGGCTTCTTGCAAAAGCAAACAAAACAAATGCATAGTGAATTTGTGTTTATTGTATTCGAACATTACTTACCAAGTCACAAGTTGGGAAAATGATGAAGTGAGAAGAAACAATCTACCTTTAATTATCTACTCATACGTAAATGAAAACATGTCAAGGTCTTTAGCCTGCTCAGCCCACCACTCATCAAATATCTTTCTGGGCGACCGTGAACCAGTTCTTCCAGTCTCCAATCTCTCCTGAATTGTGACACGTTAGAGTGCTAGATTTTTGAATGTGTGTCCGGGATTTTGATAAAAACCTGGATAAGGTTTAAATTTATTGAGCCGGAGACACGGACGGACGGACGGTGCGATATTTATAATTCATTATTTGAATTTATTCTTTTGTTTTATATTGTGTTAGGCATATTTTGAAAGGGTTAGTGAAATAAACATAAATGTTAATTTCATACCAATATTTAGTACTTTTGATAATTACCGATTTGATGATCGATTATGCAGGCGGGATGGGAAGCTAGACCAACATACATTACATGGGTAAATAACTGGGACTATAAGAATTTCTTCCAAGATTTGTCAACAAAACACAAAGGTGGAGAAAACAAACGATTTTATTTCCTTTTATCAACAACACATGGATACTTAATACATGCATATAAATACTCAAATATTTCACACAAAAATACATGTATAATACTGATGGACGGATTGAAAAATGGACAGAATAGAGGAGTCAACGTCTTGGAGGGTTTTCTATTGTACAAAAGCGGAAACAAATTATATGCTTCATTATGTAGCTACATTTGGATTAATATTTTCCTTTTTTTGTTAAATCCAAATCAATACATAATAATAGAACTCATATTTATTTTGTGCTGAGTTCTGACTGATTTATATATTGTGAATAGAAATACAATTTAATCTATGATGATTTCATAGATAACATTAACATACCATCTACAATTTACCACTTCCAACAGATAAAATCATCTGGTTATATCATACTTAAACATTTTCGCTGTTATTAAATGTATATGACACCAACAAATTCAAACTTTACTTAAAATTATTCATGTTTGACACCAAATGCCTACATCGCACAATAAGTTTATACATTTTGCATACAAACATTTTTCACAAATAATTAAATAAATGTTGAAATTAAATGTTTTATGTGGTAAATATAATAAAACAACAGTCAAACAAAAATTAGTGCTCGAAATTTTATTTCATCCCATGGAATAGCAGTATTTTATTCTATTCATTTTGGTCAAGCAGAAGTCAGCCATTATTGACTTTAATCAGATGAATGGGAAGACTTCAAACAGAGGCTTGGACAAGAGACAAAACACAATTTCGAACATTAAGCATTGGCAAAGGTTTTTGGTATGAATTTACCAAAGTAAAATGGTTATGAGCCACAGTCGCAGTTAACCATTAAAGTACACACTAATAACCTTCAACCATTACATAATGGCTTCATTCATTCACCAAACATCTGCCTTTAGAAGACAAGTTTTAACCAACATAGTAAAACTGCACAAAGAAAATGTATTTTTCATTAAATTTGCACACAAAATTTGAAAATAAAGCACTTGAAGCTGACAATACCAAATTATTCATATGAAAAAAATATTGATGAAAAATAAATATATGAATTTTTTTATGAAAATGAAACAAATATAAAGATACATGTTTCACTATATTTGTACATTAGTGAATCCATTTTGACAAACCTAACAAAAATACAATTAGACAAAAAACGATTGTTCCCATGCTATTCAGATGTTGAATATTGCAACCAGTTGACATGAATGCATATGATAATAAATTAGTTCCATATTGTTTGAAGATTCATTCTGATAGTTTCAAGAATTAAATTCCCTTTAATTCAAATGAAAAAAACTACTCCATCAGTATTTGATCTACAATGCATAGAAGACATACAATAAAAATATATATATATATAAAGTGAAACAAATATTATGCTTTATTCTTTGTTTAAGGTAATCCACACATACAGGCTATATTAGCAAATTGTTTTTCAAACAATATTATTTAAGGACTGGTTTTGTTTTATTCTATGTAAGCATTCCCACTTGGCTCGATATTTGCATTTCGACCGGTCCCTGGGATATCGAACCAACAAGTTTCGACTGTATAAATACTTTTCCCCGTATATCCCATATCTGGTCACCTACTTATCCAATAACTTATAACATACATGTACATTATTAAAAGATAGTTGTAACAATATCACAGTTTAAAAGTGTTCTCCTGATGTAAAAATATTCTCATAACAATGCATCATTTGTTTAATTTTTTTCACAGGATTTAAAAATATATATATATATTATAAATATAAAACCAACCTATGACTGTATATCACAGTATTAACTCAATAGTATTTAACAAGTAAAAAGAAATATAGATCATATATTTAAAGAACACACCAAATAAATGTAATTTAGATCATGCACTTCATCATTTGGAACAGCTGGGCCTTTTTCCATCGAAAATAACCTCGGATGTATATGGACTGTTTACAATGTCAGAAATCTTTACATTAAACTACGCTGCAAGAAGATCGGGTAGTAATTCCAATTTAGGAGTTAAACTTATTGACTTTACTCTTGTGAATCAAAATTATTAATGCAGTAATACACTTACTGGCAATCAATTTAAACTTAGTAATACAAAAAACACGATAAAACAGTACTATTGATTAATACTATTATTCAAGTATACATAATGGAAAATGGCAGAGGAATTCCCAATGGCACTTCATACCTTTAAGTTTCAACATCAATACTTCACATAATACTTGGTTGCAACCAAATGTACGCTTATTTTCTCACTTACCAAGGACATACAGTTGACATATTTAATGTAATTTCATGCGTCATGCTTTTTAGTTCCCAATTATACTTTTAATTACAATAAAATATTTAGTGACAGTCTTTTACTCTTTGTCTCCTGCTAAAAACAAGATAAACCAAATACAATGATAACTAATGGTATAAAATAACCTTTATTTGAGCTTTAACTTCAGTAAGTGATCAAAAATATATTTTGTCCAATAAAATGGTAATTTTTTCAAATCTGCCTTACATTTATTTTGGTAATTCACCAGTCACCTGTTATTGATTTTTTTTACATGGTACATTAATTGATTAAAACACTGGCTAGGCCGGTAAATAATTGCAAACACATTTAATCAGTCAATGATTAACAATACAAGAAAATAAAATAAATCATTAATTAAAAACAATACTGCAGATTGTTCAAATTTTGCGAGGGTTTAAATTTCATTTAAATTTCATCAAACATCATCTTGTAAAATTAAAAGATGTAGTCAAATATTCAATTAGCTGTTTAATTCAAATGACTAAGTAATGAATTTGCAAATCTTAATCCTCAAACAAAATTTGCCCCCCCCCCCCCAAAAAAACAACAACATGTTACCTCACAAAATTTAAGCTATTTACAGTTTTTGAGACAGATTGGCAGATACAAGCATACATGTTCACACTTTCAAACACTTGAAAAATCCACCTTTTCTTCAATCCAATGTCATGCACATGTTAAAATCATACCAGGCAAAATCTAAGTAAAGATTGTGCAAAAAAGATTGTGCAAAAAAGATTGTGCAGGAGAGTTTCTGACAAATACACATCGCAGAAAAAAACACCTGGGAATGAACAATTGCAGAAAGTCATTGTCACGTTTTTTACCCGTTTCTGAATCTATAAATAGAAACAGAAACAAACATGTTCCTACACCTACATAACACCTAATAACAAGATAAACTTCCGGGTCCGTCGTTAATAGTCATAATTGTTACTTCTTTTCTTCTTTTTCTCCTTCTTCATTTCTTTTGGACCGAGCGCTTGAAGCCTCATTGGTTTCCGGAGTAACCCCCCCTCGTCATTCATGATTTGTCCATGAACCTTGGCCGCCTTAAGCCCATTACTGACGGGTTCTTCACTCCCAGAAAGGCTGTTACGGGCTCCGTAACCATTTGTCACACCAGGTATGGGTTGTGACGCGATGTTGTAGCTCTTCTTAACTTCAGTTATATCTGATAAAATCAAAACACTCAGATAAGTTACTTTTGAAAGTTGTTTTTTTCTGCCTTTGACCTTTAATTATACAGTCGAAACCTGTTGGCTCGATTTCCTTATTATCTAAATTTGGGTGTTAAGGACCGATTTTGTTTTGCACTTGGCTCGATATTCCCGAGGCTCGAACTATTCTGGAATATTGAGCTAACAGGTTTCGACTGTATATACTTCTTTACTTTTAAACATGAAATATTTAAGTTTAAACAACCTTCTCAAATCTTATTAGAAATACAGCTGATCACACGTTTATCCATTAAGCTTCCAGAGCAGTAATGATTTAAAAGTTCATTTTTTAATAATTGGAAAATCATTAAATCAATCAATGAATTAGTAAGCAATAAATGAATGGCAGTCTCTGAGACCTCCTCCAGTAGGGTGTAATTTGGTTTAGCAAAATTTCTTACTTTAATCTGATTTTGATATATAAAATATACATTTTTATGTGATACTCAGACAGATAACTTCCAAAGTAGTAAATATTTCTCAAATTATAGAAGAACAAAACTATTGAGATTAGCTTAAGCTTGTTAAAACAGACTTTAAATCCTTTTGACAATCGAGAAATTGGCCCAGTTAACAAACAAATATCTTTTGGTATTATCAGAGGAACTGATGAAATAAGACAAGAGTTTGTAAAAGGCAAACATTTTTTTGTAAAGCATGAAATTAATAGCAGAAGAAAAAAAAATGCCAGATTTTCCAAAAAAAAAATAAAATCTAAAAATAGCAAAGATAAGGCACGTTATGTTAAAACAATTTTTAAGTGTCATAACACTTGAATGACTTCTATATAAGTTTTAAAACAATCGGACCATTGTCTTCCTAACATTTGCGTGCATAATTTACATGTACGTACCAACTTTCTGCAGTGGTTCAGACACCAATTGATTGGGTCGTCTTGTCTGAAAATACTGATTGGTCCTGTCCTGGCTCCGCATGATTTTCTGAAATGTGGTCAAAAAGTGGTTATTGCAGATGTAGAGATCTATTTGACCAAGCTCAAATAGATCTTGAAAGTAATATGTAGGGACATCATCTTGTAGAAGACGGTCAGGTATGGAATGTAACGTCATTTATACAACTACCGTAACTATATATAAAAATTAAATTTGACTGTTTCATATAATGAAAACATTTTCTTTCTTATTTTTCTGTTTGAAATTATAGCCCAATCTTGCTTTTGAAATGCACAACGCTGGGACACAATTTCAGCAATGTTGTTTTAGCATATAATTTAGCTGCTTTTTCTGGAAAACTACAGTCAACTTTTATTTTATTTCATTTTTAGGCATATAACAAAAATAAAGAAGTGTTTGTTTCAGTGTATAAGAACAATATATAGATAACCTCATGAAAACCAAATTTTAAGTAAATATTTCACTCGTGACTACGCTACTTGTCAAATATAGCTTTTGTTACTGGTACTCACTCGGTGACATAATTATATTGTAATCTTTCACTGAAACAAACAATTGCCCTCTATGCACATCTAAATTTTGAAGGAATTGCAGAGTTGATATTAAGAAAAACAAAAACCAGACACTTGGCTGAACCGGAAAGGAATTGAAGAAAAGTTCCAATTTTAGGTGAGACATGAACCATTCAAATACATTTATCACGCCTCCAACATGAATGACGCAACACCATTGGTCCAGGACTGGTCATCTGGTTACCCCATATATTTCCATATTGGGTCACCAATTTTTATAATTTTGGTACCAAAATGGCGTCTATTTCCCGATTCCATTTAATAAATAAATCATTTCCCCAAAATTGATGTTAATACATTAGGTTGTCAACGTGCTATATTCATGGCGTTAAGTAGGTGGCCCCATATGGGATATACTGGGCATAGGAAACCATATTCATGTTCGAGCTTTGCTCTCACCCGATATGGTTTCCTTTGCCCTGTAAATCCCATATTGGTTCACCTCCTTACCCAGTAACTTATCATATGTTATTTGTGAACTGATCACTTTATAATTTTTTATAATTATGTACCTGTTTGTATTGTCTCTGGCATCAGGTATACCAAATTTCTTTGGAATAGTTCTAACAGATTTTTAGTTTATTGGCCAAGATTAAAGTTTTTGAACAACAACGCCAGCAACAAAACCATGACTATGACAATACCTCAACTTCTGTTTTTGAATAACAGATGAACTGAAAATTGATGAACACTTTAATTTTTTTACATTGAAATTAGGCTGAGTAACAAATTAAAGACAATTGGGTAAAAACCATTGCTTTTTGTATTTCTGTATATAATTAATAAAGGTGTAGCCCTATGATACAAATGTATGCCATTTCTTGATGGGCTGAACATTTTTAATAAAACACAGTATATACTATAAGCACATTTACTTATGCATTATATAAATTAAAAGATACAAAATAATGTGCAATAATAATAATGTGTACTTCTATATGATATAAACACTTATAACATTGAATATCAATATTCAATATAGTAATGTATAAAAATTGTATATATGAAGTGATCTTATTCAGAAAATTAACAGTATAATGTATTTGTGATAACTGTTAAAGAGAACAAAGTTCTAGAAAATATAACAAATGAACACAAGAAAAATTGTTGCCATAGTAACACAAATATCATATACCACATCCAAAAGGGATTGTTCAGGACTGCCCTAGTAAACAAGACAAACTTTTTACACAAAGGTCAAGGTATAATTTATTTAAGGTCACACGATAAACAAGTTACAATAGCTCTGAAAAGCTTTTAATTGTGAAAAATATATAAATAGTTCTAAAACAAAATATACATATTAATATATAAGATTAACAAGAATTCTGCTAATCAAATTGTTGCCTGTCAAGAGCACCCATCATTTTCACAATTTCAAGGGTGATAAATTTAGAGTGACAATGGTGATCTTTCTGGTAAACAAACTAGTGCAGAACTTTAAGATATTATACCAATAAGCATGGCTGCCAAGTTTTTTAAGAGCAGAAATAAAAGTGTAATACTGTGGACATGGACGACGACAGGTAAGACAATGGCATCAAACAAAGTAGTCCCTATGTGTGTGCTTAGTAATGCTACGTAATGACACAAAAACAATTTACCGTTCCTAGGTGGTTACTAAGCTCTTAGCGGAAATTGGAACCAGGGCTATTATAGGCATACATTATTCAACTCAAACTTTGAAGACAGTCAAGGGGAGGCTACTTACATCTCTATATCTGTCGTCAAAGTCGTCATGTTCTCCGTTCATTGTTCGTGGGCTGCGACCGGCTCCTAACCCTCCTGGTAGAGTTGTTCCTAGAAAGGTAAATGAGCATACATGTAGGGTCTAAAAATTAACAGTTTAACTACCATAAATGAGTTTCGCATCTTCGTTACCCATGTCTATATTTACACGCAACAAGACTGTAATGCAACACAGTTCTATTAGCTTTAGTTAATACACTTTATTGTAAGTTCAGTCATAAAGAAAGCTGATATGAATCAATCACTCCTGAATTCCTTTTCAAGGAAGAAAATAAGTATTTGTGTCATTCTTGAGAGGTAAATAGAGCGTTTCCCTGGTGACAATCTAACACACAACCTCCTGGGTGGAAGGTGGACACCTGAACTATTAGACCACTCACACCCTGGTGGGGCTCGAACCCACACGCTCTTGGGCCAGAGGTGGACACAATAAAAAGGCTTACTTTATTTGACCAATTTAAGATAAGACATTGGTATATTGTAAAAATGCCCTACCAGTAACAGGGAGTGCTGTTTTCTCGATCTTCATCTGAGGAAGAATCCATTTTAATTCATCCTCATCCCATTTGCTAAGCATTCGCACTCTGTCCAGATTAGAGTAGTTACAATCTCGCCGCAATGTTGGATGGATTCGATCGATTATTTCTTGAAGGTATTTCATCTCTTTTTCCTGTTTTCGTATAGTGTCTAGATAATCGATCCGGTCAAACTCAAATTCTGATTGGACATCCAGAATGTCACGCTCCAATGAAGCCACCTGAAAACAAATATAAAATTTGCCTTTTTTCACACAAAACATGAAATAATGTGGGCATTTTCATAAATAACTGTAGCACATTAACCTTATTGATTTGTGCGACTGTTTTCAAGTTACAGCAAACATTAAACATCCCACACAACGCCATTCACATTCACACAAAGGCAAATATTTCCAGAAGAAGAAAAAAACAACGAATAATGATAAAAGAGTGCCATATCCTAACTTAGTCACACCTTTTCTTTTTCCTTTTCCAGCAGTTTGTTTTTCACCTTCAGCTCGTCGCCGATGCTGTTGTAGATTTCCACCATGATACCGTCATCATCCATGTCCGCATTCGCCTCTGCAATATTTGACAATATTTAAATATAAGTAGTGTTCAATGCCTAGTAATTTCAGTATTCATACGAACGAAAAAGTAGTTCTATAACTTAAGATGAGGTTCAAAATATTTTTATTTAAAGTTCAACACCTATTAAACCCCATCAATTTCAATCCAACATTATATCAATTATTAAATGTTTAAACAAATATAAGAAGTTGAAAAAAATAATTGGCAAAATATATTTTACTTTAACATTTTATTACAAGTAAATATATAATGCTATAAAAGATTTATTTTTATCATTCAGGTCAGCTAAGGGTCAATTACATGGGGCTGTATTCAATATCATTATTATCCTTGTCATTCGACACACCTCAGTGATTCCATTTAGTCTATTTTGACTAGGTTTTACAGACCAATTAAAACACTTGGATTCTAATCTTAAAATTAAGTGAAAACTAAGGTTGTTATTGCATACAGACCCTGCCAAGACAAAATGACAACACTTTTTTTAAAGGTTTTTGGGCTTGGATTAAAGATGCACTCTCACAGATTGTACGTTTTGACAACTTTTTTTATTATTTGTCTTGGAACGAGCCGAATTTTTGACAACAAATAAAATCACAGGTTATCATATATATTTATGTTCAAAAATTGATGTTTTGTGCATTTTTCTTGAAGCATAAGTTTCGCTTTAGCCATAAAACATTAATTTTCGAACGAAAATATAAAAACTGCGATCTGATCTTTTGTCTGCAGTCTTATATCACTGCTTTTCAGATATTTAAATAGAAAAATTGACTCATTCCAGGACAAAAAATATAAAAAAAAGTTGTCAAAATCTGTGAGAGTGCAGCTATTAAGTAGACCCCAGACTTACCAATTAGTTTCTTTTTGCGTTCATCAGCGATCCTCTGTCTCTTGGTTCGTTTTGCCTTCCATTCCTTGTCATCCTTGTGTTCTCCACCCACCATCTGCTGCTCAAGCTCCTATTAGCACAATAATGCATCAAGATGTGTTATCGAATTATATCAGTGCCAATGTTCATCTACTTATGATTTCAAAACAATCCATATATATCATATTACTTTTATTAAAAAGTCATCTTTGCATTATTTCATGTTCATATTGGCATAAAAAATGGGTTATTTTATGTCAATTTCCACAAAATGTACGAGAACTTTATTTTAAGTCTATCTATGTTACCAAAGAAACTGTACAATTACCGTATACCCTATAAATTTCTAAGTATAAATGAAATAATAATACAATCACATAAACAAGTTGTATTCTTTTTTTAAAACCTTTTTCTCTAAACGCTTTTCGTATAACCATATTATGCCTTCATCAGTGTTTAAAAACAATCATACAAAGGTAGTGACACCAATGTCGTCCATTGTTATAATGAAGTTAAAAGAAAAAGATATATGATACTGGGTCGATTTTTCAAAACCTTGTCAAAGTCATTGTTGTTAACTTTCAAATCGTTGTTAACTTTTAAATCGTTGTTAACTTCCAAATCGTTGTTAACTTTCAAATCGTTGTTAACTTTCAAATTGTTGTTAACTTTCAAATCGTTACTGCTCTAGAAGTTTTATGGATACACTTGTGATCTGCAGTATTTGTAATAAGACTATGGACAGCAGTTTCAGCTGTACTTGTTTACATTTAAATATATAAGCATATCATCAAAGAGTTCACTTTTAAAAGTTAACAACAGTGTCGTTAATGAAGTTAACTTTTTCAACGATCTGAACAATCTGCCCACTAACACAATCTAAAACAATTTAAGTAAAAATTGCACACCTGAAGTCGTTTAAGTGCCTCATTCTGCTGGAACTTGATCTGGTCCTGCATGCTGGTGTGTGTGGGAGATGACCTGGGAGCCAGGGACCCTGGGGGGTAGGTCTCTTCTCCTTGGGCAGGGTCCTGGGCGAGGGCCTGTGACTTGCTCCGCCCCGCTGTTGTGGGCCTTATCAAAATACCCTCATCCCCTGGAGAACATACAAAAAATATATATGCTTAGTTGAAAGCAAACCTGATTTTCTGCTTTAATACATGTATTGGACATCCCATAGAGAAGCAGAAATGCCAAACCTTCAGAAATTGTGATTTTCTGCTTTAATACATGTATTGGACATCCCACAGAGAAGCAGAAATGCCAAACCTTCAGAAATTGCAACTACAAAAAGTGTTACTTTGGCATTTTGTAAAAGAAAAAAACTGTGATCAAATTACTAAGATTAAATACTTAAAACGTTACTACTGAAAACATGGAATTTTGTAGCTTCCACATTTGGAAGTGAGGCCATCAATATTTAAGCTTTGAAGTTGTTTGTATCGTTATTGAATGGTTTAATAATTGATTGTACCGGTATGCAAAACCTGTTACGATTTGCAAAACATAAGTGTGATTACTGTTCCAGGGAACCTGTGTACCTTTTTATGCTTTATAAAACTGTTTAGTGTGGTTGTAAAAATTGTTATATTCTTTACCATTATAGGGACTAAACACCAGATGGTCGATTAATCGGAAAATACAGTATTTCCTCAAAACAAGCCTAGAATAGTCAACGCGAGCTAGTAAGAGATCATTTTGCATGGTTAAAATAATAAACACAACAATCATGTTGCTGTCTCATCTGTTTTCCTTTTAAAATAGTGCATATTTACCAGTTTAAATCATAACTGTATATGATAACAGACAAACATACCAATGCTTACTGGAATCTACGTGGTAGACAACCCTAGTGAATTTTCAATTGGATAAATGCGCAAGATGCATGTGTCTTGCGATGTGATCCATCAGTAAGTTTTTGACAATTTTCTTTTTTTCTTGTAATTGTGGTGTCTAGTTATCAATTCTTATCATTCCACAAATGTACAATATCTACATTAACATTCCTCACCAGACGCCTGTGTTTGCCGCAGCACCATCTGTCCATTGACGATGCTGACCTTCTTGTCCTGGTCGGGTATCATCACAGGCTGTTGACCTTGGGCCTTTGTCGGGATCTGGGCTTTTGGTGCAAGTACAGAGCCCGTACTGTCCATAGACTGCCCCAGGTCTTCGCCTGTGTCACTCTGCGAGTATGTAATACAGTGATAAGGGAATGAAGATGCTTATATGGACTAAACGGTGAAAGGTAAGATCTATTTTATGTCCCTTTAATGAACATAACAAAGTTTATTTCTATGTAAGCATATCCAGCTTATTATCAAATTCCAAGATATTAACAAACAAACATGTATATGGCATATAAAATACATCATATTTAAACAAAAATATACTTTTGCATTAGAGTTTATATTTAACAATTGTATAATGTTACATGAGAATGATTATAACAGAAGTTATTTTATTTTGCTATATTTATATAAGACTTGAGGGGCTGTTATAATGAAAACATCATTTTTATTTTCAGTCATAAAATATATGATTTGAACTTGGATTTAAAAAAAAAATTACTATTACATTGTTACCAATATTTACTCATTGACGATGCTGAGGATTAAACACAGGACCGTCTGATCCAGGGCTCCAATATGCTTACCACTTGGCCTTCACCATCACACAGAAATTTGAATGTGGAGAGATTTTTAACCTATTATATCATATTAGAAGAAAATATTTATTTTTTTAATAAAAAAATGTACATACTGACAATTTTTCAGACAATTTAATTTTATTGATACTTAAGAACACTCACAGCAACACTCTGAAGACGCATATCATCGATATCTGAAATACAAAAAACAACAACTGAATATTGACACCATTTTAGACTTGCATTTTCATAACAGTGAGAACCTATTTGACAAAAAAGAAAAAAAAAGAAAAAAGAGTGTTATATATACATAACAACATGTGCACCAAGTTTCATTTGAATATATCGATTTTTTTTTTTTATTATGGTCAAGGTTTATGAGTTTGCACTCTGCAGGCAACAATGAAGCTCAAGTCTATGACAATACTTTAATGGTTTTACAAAATTAGGTGCAATCTACAAAGTAGGCAGAAATAAGGTCATTACAAAAATACTCTACCTGGGCCAGCCGGCAATGATTCCCCGGCAACAGACACTGGGCGGTCAAAAACCTCCCCCTGTTTTTCCCGTTCTATGTACTCCGTCCTGGTTATCACTTCCTTCTGAACAATCACCTACAGTATTTCATTAACCATTTAAGCATTAAATTTGTACTTATCTTGAAGTTATCATCAACCATAATTATGCTGGAAAATGATATTCACCTGAATACATTCTGAGCAATCTAAAAGACAACAGATATCTTTAGTCATTAGATGTTATTTCAAAAATAAATAAAATTTGTCTCAAGTTGAAGGTCATATTCAAACAAAAAAAATCAAAAACATAGTAAGGAGGCCTGCAGCTAAAAATTGTCATCTTTTTTTCAGTCACCGTGAAATGACCATGGAGTTCATACAAATTAAACCAATAAACTTAAAACCTCATCCAGTAGCCTGGCAAAGTTGTTATACAAAAGTGTAAACAATATTTTCTAAAATGTAGACGAAAAAAAATCAACCTGTCCATTTTCATCTGTTTTGGGTGTTCCATCAGGATTTTTTACAATCACCATAGTAACGACCTTGTCGGATTGTTGTTCTCCATTTTGAACTGGCTCTTGTTGCCCAGCAACCGTTGCCTTGGTTACTCCTGGTTGGGCTACTTGTGTTTCCTCACCTTTAAATGCAAAAAAAATATTAACCTTATAAGAATTTAACAGTGCTAGCAATTTTTTTTATTTAGGCCATCATTTAATTGCTAGTTTGCAGTGACCCATTTTTTTAAGCTAGACTTCAGTTGGTAGGAAGGTAGAGAATATTTAAGGTTTCCCATGAGCAATTAAGAAAATTTTGGATGCTTGGTTGGATGCTTGGTTACAAAATCTTCTTTTCGTATCAATCAAGTCTATATTTGGCTATTGACAGATATCATATGATTTATAAACATAAGCTATTATAGTTTCTTTTATTTAATTACCAACAGTGTATATTTAAAGCTTCACTCACACAGATGGACCGTTTCGAGAACTTTTTTTTATGTTTTTGTCCTAGAATAAGCCAATTTTTGTATAAATGTCTGTAAACCAGTGATATAAGACTGATCGCAAAAGATCAGATCATTTTTTTTAAGCGTTAGTAACACTTTTAGCCATAAAATAGCAATTTCGAACGTGACACAAATTCAAGGCGGGCAATCATTGGAGCCATAACATTTTGTTATCTGTTGAAAATGCTCCAATGCATCTTCCGTTATAGTGCCAATGAGTGGAATATGGATGTAAACAGTGATTATGGTTTCATATTTTTCATTTGTACGAGTAAATTAAAAAATAAAATAATTTTTTTTTTGGAGAATGTAGTTGGATTGGCTATGAGTAGTTCTAAATGTAAAAGTTCTGAATAAAATTTAAAATCAGATCATCTAGAACTTGCATAACTTGCTAGAGGTTAGTGTTGACCATGTAATTTTCGTGCCTTAGGTTTAAACAATTTCTTTACATGTGTGTGGCTTTTTATTGACAAATAGGTTGCCTCGTTACAAATTTTAGAACTTTATTTGTTATATTTGGTGCACAGTACCATGCCAAAAACAAGTGCAGCTTCCTGAAAAGCACAGCTTTAGCTTAGCTAAAGCTATGCTTTTCAAAAAGCTGAGCTACTTTAGCTATGCTTTTTTTTTTAAAGACGGGTTGGAGCATTTTCAACATATAACAAAATGTTATGGCTCCAATGACTGCCCGCTGTGAAATTTGAATATGAACATTCAAATTAAACCAATCAGGCCACTGCATACAAATAATTTTGATAAATGACCTAAATATTCATGTATAGCTGTTAAGCAATCAAATCTAGAATGACATTAATATGGTCATAAATATGCTGTACTAAATAGATAAATAGCAAGTTATATTCAAAAATTGTTTTGTAATTTATTTATTTTTCAAAGATGCCGAGTATGCTATTTGTTATAAGTATTAGTATACAAGTTTTAAACTAACTTTTCAACATAAACTGTTTAGTTCTATGTCCTTCAAATACCTTTCTTCCATTTCATTCACTAATATTAGTGTGTGAATATACTAGTTATCTCAGAAAGTAAAACAACATCATAATAATTGTAGTAACAGTGACTGATTCAAGGTATACAACCCTACATAAATGTAGCAATTCCATAAACAATCCAATTCAATTCTAATGCTTGGTGACCCTATGTAATAATATGTTTATTACTGGTTTTCCCCAAATTTATTATTTATAAGACCAAAAATAAATGCTAATTTTCTTAGTGTTCAGCGCAAATGGGCCTATCGAATGACTCTGTACAAGCTAGTGGGCAATTGTGCAAGCTCCTTAGTAATTCACTGTAATTAATGACTAAATTGAAATTTGGCCATAATTTTTGTTACCAAATGGGAATATGGTGGTTGTCATTTGCTTAATAGGTTTTTGCTATTCAGGTTTTTGCTCTTTTAGATGATTAAATGAGAGGATTTTTGCAATGAGAATTACATAATTTATTCTCTACAAACCCTTTCAAAAGATACCAAAATTATATGGGGTCACCTGTTATTAGGCATCCAAAATCATTTGTGTGTGGGAAACCTTAAATGTATGCTTCCAACTAACAGCTTTGAACATTTCATATTTAAGCACATTTTGATTTTGAAAATTAAATTGACACCAGACAATGTATTAATTCATACTTAAATCTCAATGACCAATAAAATATCAAATTAATTACTAAAAAGAAAGACTTAAAAATGAGTATCATGTTGAATGCAATTTGCATCAATTCTACTTATTGACCCTTTATATATATTTTACTTTAAAATTAAAGACAAATACAAATAATCATACAATCTTCTACCTGGTAGATATTACACATGCAATTATAAATCAATGATAATTTCACAAGAAATATCAGAAACTATTATTAAAATGTAAAAGGATTATATGTGTAAATATTGTATAATATACAAAATAATAAGATCTAAATAAATTCCTGAAATACAAATTTTTGGTTATTTAACAAACTATTTTATGCAAACTAATAAATGGGACTTCTTAATCTTATTAAAACAGTAATAGAATATTCTCTATTAAAGCCTAATTAAATTAAGGAAAAATACCATATTATATACTTATATTATACCCTATGGGTAAACTGACTAATAAATTCACTTATGAATTCCCAATGCCATTTTGAGGATCAATTTAAAAGCTGCACTCTCACAGATTGACCGTTTTGACAATTTTTTAATTTTTTGTCATGGAATTAGGCAAATGTTGCATAAATGTCTGGAAATCAGTAATATAAGACTGCAGAAGAGATCAGATCGCAGTTTACATATTTACGTTACAAAAGATGATGTATTATGTCGAATAACTCATTTTTCACATATCATTAGTAACGCTTTTAGCCATTAAACAATAATTTTCGAATGTAAATATGAAAAACTGCAACCTGATCTTAAGTCAGCAGTCTTATATCACTGGTTTCTAGATATGTATGAAAAAATGGCTCATTCCAAGACAATTTTTTTTGTCAAAACGGTCAATCTGTGAGAGTGCAGCAGTAAGAGAAAAATCCTGGAAGCAAAAACGTTCTAAGCAACATTACATTGGGAGCTCTGAGAACTGTTCAGCAACTGTTTAAAAAGCGAGTTTGGGACAACAAGGTGATACAATCAGGTTGTGGTGGTACTGGTGAATAACAACAACAACAGTAGCAGCAACAAACAGTAATCTGAAAACAACATATCAGGGGAGAGAAATGCTGGTGCCAGTGAGTGCTGGGAACATAAAGTTGTGGTTGTCTCCCTTTGCCAAAACATCACGGGATTGAATATAATGCTACTGTCGAGGGTCTTTCTATACATCTCAATAATTTTAATGAATATGTTTCTTTAAAATGACTAAAATTAAGACATTGTACTACATAAAATACAACAAAATAAATCTGATACAGAAAGACCCTGTGAAGTAGCATTTTCAAGTTATTTTTCAGTCAAATAAAAAAAAAGTTAAAAAGCTTATACATTTTTTACTTCAATACTTAACATAACATAATTTTTTATGCATTCAGAAAATCAGAATTTAAAATAAATCAATATATGCAATCGGAACTTAAATGGAACATTTACATTGTTCGCTTTAGCAGTTTCAAACATTGGTTATTGAATATCATGATGACATGACTTATTATTTATGACATGCAATTATAATGAGCAGGCGGCTTGAACGATAAGCATAAATTGTACTGTTAAATATCATTCATAATTTATTTTGTTGGAATATTACCTAAAAGTATGGTGGCTGATTTCTGCCATTTCATTTTTATGTGGTGAAAATGTGAAACAATAATGAGGCTCAATTTCGAAATGGCAAAATTGGCCACCATACTGTTGAATAATAATTATTCATGAATATATATTACATTGCTAGAATTTAACAGAGTATCAAATAGGTAAGCCAAACAGAAGCAAATCACTCTCTGCATGATAAAAGTAATCATAATATATGCAAAAAGGATATAAGAAAGCTTGAAAAATCCATAACATAGAAATAAAGTCAGATTACATATGAAATAAAAAAAGCAAGTTTACATACGTAAATTGAGGCATTTTACTTTTAGTATACATTATTTAAGTATCAAATTTAAAGAGATCTTAGATAAAGGATTTAAGAAAAATGGAAAAACTAAATATTGAAAATTGACACAGTCAGCCCAAATTGTCCTCAAAATTTTCATTTTTTTTTATTTTCAAATATTTGTGTTCAAGACTTTAATACCATTTTTGCAGTGTCTGATCATCTCTGAATCCAGATAGAGGCTTGAATGGGTTTTTGCCATTGTAGTTTAGAAATAAGTATTTCAGAAACCAGCAAACGTCCTCATGTGCATTCACAACAGATTTTTTAAATACAAACTTTAAACTGAATGATTTCATTCTTGTTATATTTTTCCCTTTAAATAATCTGATTCAGTGTATACCCTTTTTCACAAAATAAAAACACAAGCACATGCATACGAGTATTAGGCAATGGAAGAGTAACAAAATTGACATTGGAGGGGATTGTATCAACCAGGGGAACTCACTTTCTCCATCCCAATCAGCCATTTCACCTAAAACTATTCACAGAGACATAGGGAGGTCAATAATTGTGTTACACAATATGAAACATGCATCTTGAACACCAAGCATGAGAATAACTGATAGTTAATACATCTATCTATGTTTTGCCCCATTTGTTGTATGATCCTACGGAAAAATAGACAAAAACTGCCTTGGATATTGACAAAACTGCCTGGGATATTGACAAAACTCCCAGGGATACTGACAAAACTCCCAGGGATATTGACAAAAACTCCCTGGGATATTGATAAAACTCCCAGGGATTTTGAAAAAATTCCCTGAGATATTTGGAAAAAACTCTTTCAAGTTCTGAGGAGGAACATTATGAGTCTTAATCTCATTATTGTCTCTCTGTGGTAAAACATAGATTTATGCAGATAATTAGTAAATATGGTGCAAATGACAATAACAATGGAGGGATGAAACCATAGCCTTTTTGCATGTTTTGAGATTATTTTTTTCAAATAAGTTTTGTGTACATAAAATTTTAGAGTAAACATCTCACATAATTTGGTAGAATCTTAATAACTTCTAAATGATGTATTAAAAATCTTTCTCAACTCAACATGTACATTACAAAATACAATACACAATAGGTATGATTTCTTTCCTAAGATTATTCTCGCTTAAAATTCTTGGAAGAATACTCTTCCCTTCAAAATTCACAACAATTAGTGGCCATACAAAATATATTTTAACTCAGCCCACAAATCCTAAAATAAAATGGCGCTTCCCTAAACATTTTTTAGGTGTGTTTAGAAAGATAGATTTTCTTTTTACTTCCTAGTTCCTAGCCCCTTGATTTTGTAAAGAAAAAATACATTTTTTTCAGGACAGGCTAAAAAAAACTTTCAGAATGCGTAAAAAATTGGCGAGTCGGTCATGAAACATCAAACAAAATATCTATTAATTATGGCCTTAGTAGCTGTGAATGTCACACTAATGTATAATACAAGTACAGCAGGAAACATATGAACAATTCAGTAAATAGTTTGACATCATAAGGTGTACAAACGAATGTCAAAAGGAGCTCTTATGTATGCATTAATCTGACAGTTCCCCATAGACACCTTATCGATAAACTTTGTATGGCCTTAAACATCAACACATTTTACATGTTATAACAAATGACAGAATGACGGAATGACAGAATGAACAGGCATGCAAAGCATAGGCAAGAATGATAAAAAAATGTTAGGTATGAACAACATCATTGTGATAAATTTACCATTAATAAAACATAGTTATTATGCAACAACAAGGATAAACAACCATAAAACAATAAGTGGATAAACTGGTGTCGCTGCATTTTAGAAATACACACCTGCTAGACACACACCTCCAGCACATATCTGCGTTGACAGTGCTTCAGTTGAATTCAAGATTTGTAAATTTAAGGTGTGTGTCAAGCAGGTGTGAAATAGGTTTAAGAATACACACCTGCTAAATGCACACCTTCAGCACACCTACAGCGCTGACAGTGCTTTGGTTAAATTCAAGGTTTGTATATTGGAGGTGCGAGTTTAGCAGGTATGGAATAGGTTTCAAACAAGATCCAGACCATGCTAAGGAGATGCTTAGTTTGCAAGAGGAGATGGTATTGACAGGCATCAAACCTGAATAACTGGGTGACCTACTTACCCGACTCTAAAACTATTCATTTTAATAAAGTAAAGTCAAAATTTATATGTGAAGTCTACATGGCAATGCAGGACTTTACTAATGAAATATACAGTCTCAGATATTACTGGCATAACCTGTGATCAGAACATATATAATGGTAATACACAAGCATTTATACTATCGAAATAATACTGATAAATAATGATGATTTTACATGGCTTGTGGAGCAGAAAAATGTACATCAATTGCATCCTCTAAGATCACTAAATATCTTAGATCAATTAAATGAGATTTTTTCAAAATGTGTAATATCATCTTGTGAAAGTCTTTGTAAATTTCACAAAAACTCTAAATTATTACGGTATATTTTAAAACTACAGCTTTTTTTTTTGGTGGGTGGGTAGTGGGGGGGGGATCAGATTTATTTTTGTGGGATACATTTATTTGTGTGAGATTGACATTACTTTTAAATATATTACTTTCACTGTAAAACAGCAACTAAAATTATATGAAACAAGTTTTCCAAATACCAAAAAATGCTATTTCTAAAACATGTATAACAGCCTATGCTATTGACATAAAAATATGCAACTATTTCTACAAGCTAATAAATGTCTTTGTGTGAAGTTGATAAAGAGAACTCTCTTTTTATCTAAATAAATGTGAAAAGTATAATATAAGAATTCATATATATATATATATATATATACTGATCTAAATTGCTAGCTCTCTTTATAATAATAAAGATTCTTGCATAACAGACATGGGTTTTTGTATTTATACCAGGCTTGCGAATCCCTTTTTTACCCCACCCAAGGAAAGACAACTCAAGTGCCACAAATCATGATTTCAGAAAAATATTTAAATGAATAATGAAACATGATTTAAGTTTTAGGAGGGCAATGTCAAAAGAAGATTGAATTATAAAACATATTACAACAAGAATATTTTGAAACCTTAAAATATTTTTCGAAAAACTAATTGACCTAATGACTTCAAAATATTCCAAGTAATGAAGTAGACATCAGCTAACAACTACGCATGCACAATTTGGTGAAATATATGAAAACAGTATTTACAGCATCAACATTTACCCAAGTTTATTATTTCAGCTATGCAAGAAAAAGTATCATTCACATGTGTGTGGGGAGAGACAAAATTTCTGACCGTGAGGGATGCGGTGTAGCCGGTTACTCAGCAAGCCTCGTTACCAGCTATCGCACATGCCCTGGAGCCAGATATTTTATTCCACTCCAAATACACGTGATTGATACTTTGAGTTATATTCTTTATAATGCATTCAGTAAGTTATAATTATTACTAGCAGAAAATTGATTAGATAGTTAACCTTTAGCAGCAGTTCTAATTCTCTAGTTAATGACCCACTTTTAATAAACTACCAAAATCATGTGACATTTTATAAACTTAATTTTAAAATTAATTTTCAAAAATTTGAATTAAATATGTTCAGATGTTTATCCTTTACAAGGGATGATCTAAAATTATGTGGACTTCATATATATTTATTTCAAGACAGTATTCATGCAATTTAAATATCTTGTTTACACAGAACAAATTTCAACAGGAACATGTATGCCAAGTTTCATCATAACAGGTTGTTTTTAACAAGTCCATATATTTTAAGAACGCCATTTATCTACCATAAAAACTGGTATTATATAAGGGTGCTGAAAAAATAAATATAAAAATATATTCAATGGTGTGAATAATTTACCCTTTTTAAATTAGGTCACTTCTCTGTTAAAAAAATCTGTTATTTTAGATCATTAATAAAAAAACAACATTTTTAGCCCAAGATATGAACAATTAAAAACTGTTAATTGTGTTAAAATCATTCTCTTTTATCACTGCAAATAGACTAAAGCTATGGATAAACCATAATATATATTCTTATAATTCTAAAATAGTTCAAAATTATGAAATTGTTTTTATCAGACTTTTCTTTGATACCGTTTTTTCCTTTTCACGTTGGATAATCACATCATTCTAATAGATGGTATCATTTATAGTATGCGTTCTAATGTTATTATATCATAAGTTTTTATTTTTCAGTGATGCTCATCGAAACAAAAAAGTCAAAGCTTCTGTATGCTTATGAAGCAGACTGGTTTATAAAGTTCAAAAATGTTGTACGTTTACATCAACGATTAGACTAAGTCAAAGATTTGTATCAATGCTAAATGTCACAGATTTTGGGTAACTACAAGTAGTCTAGATGGGCCTCGTCAGTAATCAGAAATCACCTTTACTTGGCCCTTGAATGAGGCCCCTATTGGGGTCAGTGGCCTGCTTGAAAGCTTCCATGAAGTTTTGTAAGGCCATCATACGCATTTGCTGCGGATCTTTTGGGGGATTTACCCTTTCTGTTGATACAGATACAATATATTGAGTACCATATACATGTATTGAGGACTTGCAAATTTCTAAAGAATGAAAATTAATTGAATGATCAATAGTTTTCATCATTCAATATCTTGGCTCATCTTAAGAGCAGAATACTCTGAACATAATCTTAGCAGTTAAAAATAATACCCAGCTTTTTGGAAAAACTCTACTAAACCTTACTTGAAATAGATAAATAGATTTAAAATCAATACAATTTTAAATCTAAATCATGTGAAAACAAAATAAGTAAAAAAAATATTCTGCAAAATAATATGCATTATGGGGAGAAAGCTTAAAAAAACATGAAAGAATATGTGACTTTTCTACTATGCCAAGGAAGGGATCTATATGACTTTACACTCAAGCAATTCAAAAAGGTTCTATTTAAGTAAAAATAAGTTTTCAGACACATAACTTGTCTTAACAATGATTATTGATTAAAGTAGATCTAAGTTTGACAAGGACGTGAGGGTTGAACTTGATATATATTCATACCAGTATTATTTGAACAAAATTATGCAAAGCATTTCCTCAACGAATAGCCGAACTCTCCATTAATATATCTTAAATATTAATAGGTTGTTTTTTACTAGTAATTCATCATTTAAAATTTATAATGTAGAGTTATGTGTACTGTCATTAAATTAGCTTTGCATATGAATTCAAAAAAACAACCATTAAACTGAATGATGGGTAAAATGAATAATACAACATCATTTAATTTCATAGAATATAGAATATACATGTACTAAGGTCACATAACACTAAATTTGTATATGCATTATGGAGGGGAAAGCCACTAAACGAATAAATATGGACCAAGTTAGTGATATTTCAAACCAGCATTAAAAAAGCTTCACAATTAAAGGTCAGCCTACTAAAACATAGTCAACATTTCAACTCTCAAAATAATCAATGCCACCTTTGATTTTTTTTTGCCAAGCTATGAACTGAATTTGTTTGGACAAGCTCCATTGAACCAGCCCTATTAAACCAACCCTGCATTCAGCAAAGGCTTTTGCAGCTACATTTGCCATTTGGGTCCCCGCTTGCAGTGTATCTGCTGTGATGCAACGGGTATACCAAACAGTTAGCTAACATAAGCTAACATGAGTGACATGTAGCCAACTGGACTCAGGGCAGAATTATCCCATAGTTATGTTCTGATTACACTTTTTAAAGTTATAAAAAAAAACAAAAAACAATTATTGTCCAAAAATCGGGGCAAAAACATCATCAATAAATTTTGATCTCATCTTAATATCATTATACCCCCTCCCACAACAAAAATAACAATATGCGGCCACAAAACAAATAATTTTTCAAAAACAGCTCAAACATTATAATTCTTAAAACCTCGCTCAAGAATACTTACTCTCTGCCGTTGTGGGGAGTTTTTCTATCTGGACATTCAGATTAAGCAGCTTATGGTCGTAGAACGCCTTAAGTTTGTTCATATCTTGTTCCAGTTTGGCGTTGCTGACCTTCTCTTGTTCGTACTGCTCCTGCATCTCGGCCAGTTTACGGTCATACTCCTGTAAAAAACAACTCAATATTACACACAAACAAAGAATTATGGATGAAAGGAAATAGCTCGAGTTGTAGTAAACTCAGTCTATGCAAAATGCACTAGCCAATAGGACTCAGAGGCCTTTTGAAATATTCTTGGCCATAGAAATTCCAATACAGCACAGCAGGACTCAGGGCTTGTACTTCTATTGATATTTTACATAACTTAAGGGATTTTTTTATTTCTTTTAAATCAATCGTCCAATCAAACTGTACCTCTTTGATTTTTTCCTTCTCGTCTTCCAGTTCAACTCTGGCAGAATCATCGCTGCTCTTTCCTGCTGCCGGGGCTGCAACCTCACCTGACACTGAACAGAGAGAGGGCCGTTAAAATTTACCCACAATTCCCACACAACTGAGACCAATATTACAAAAAATATTCTAAAAAAAGTATTCTATTCTAAAAAGACATTCCAATTACTATTACTGCTACATTATATTACATTGGCCCAAGATTGTCAGATGACAATCCTTAAGTGTTTTTCACTGATCAAAAATGGTATTTATGCACACAAATGTAGATGACAACTAACATTGCTCTGCTCAATGCAGGTCATGTAAAAAATTGTCCTGTTTTACTGCATAAGAAAATATAAAAAAGCAACATTCATCCCACCATGATATCAACTTTTAGCCTGATTTACTATGAGTCCACAAAACTTTAACTCTACATCATACAATACAGGAATTATAACTTCATAATCAATATGTTTCATTGAATGGTTAATCTATTCAAATGCCCCAGCCCCCAAATTATATAAATTGGCTCAAATCAGAAACTAAAGACCCCCATAATATCATCAGATATTTATTTTACCTTGAAATCCCCCTTCTGGCATAGGGATTTGCCCCATCAACATGGCTTTTAGGCGTTCAATCTCCTCCTGGTATTGTCGTAAGAGGGCATCTTTCGGGTCTTCATTGATCTTGGGCTTGTTTTTAATATTCTTCGCTCGGTTCGCGTAACGCAGCGTGCTCAAAGTCTCGTCATAGTTGTTGTCAGCGGGGGACAGACATGCAACCATCAGCGTCTTTGTGTTTCCACCGAGGGAGTCTTGAAGTAGACGCGTCAGTTTTGAGTCACGATATGGGATGTGTTTTGACTTGCCGTCAACAAGGGAAGAGATTACATTACCAAGGGCTGACAGGGACAAGTTGATCTTGGTCGCCTCTTTTAGTCGACCACCAGTGGCACCTGTAAATTTAAAATTGGATATTCAGAACATTATCATGTCATTTCTTTATGTTGTATGTTTTTTTTAATCTTTCAACGTATTCTCTTTTATATATAAATCAGTAACATTGTGTAACATAATTACATTTGGTGTCTCAAGTCTGTTTTGGGGGTTAGTTGCACTCTCACAGATTGACTGTTTTGACAACTTTTTTATTTTTGGTCATGGAATGAGCCAACTGTTGCGTAAATGTCTCAAAACCAGTGATACAAGACTGGTGACAAAAGATCAGATTACATAGTTATGTTCAAAAAGTGATAGTTTATGGTTAAAATGCGTTACTGACACTTTAAGAAAAATAAATTTTTCGGCAGTTTCCCTAACAATTGAGATCTGTTCTATTTTGAGTTTTCTTATATGACTGTATGGAAGGCATTGATACCTAAATCAGCTGATTCTGAGACAAAAACTAAAAAAAGTCAAAACTGTCAATCTGTGAGAGTGCCACTTTAAGTTAAGTTTATCAGTTTTACTTTATACAAACAGGTACAAACTTCACCAGACATACTGCATCACTTTAATGAATAAATACTGTGACAGAATACAATAATTTGTTAATACACACGCTGTTTTCCGACAGTAGCATAATGTTCTTAAACTAATCAACTTCTGCATTTCATATCAACTGACCTGTTTTTGCCTGTCTTTCGCTCCCAGCAAGATCCACGAGGTTGAGTTTTCCCGCTCGTATGTGTTCCTCCCCCTCCTCGTCCGGGGTCATCATCTCAAGATTAATCGTGAAAATCGAGTGACTGCGGGAAGATTCGGCATTCATCAACGTGGCCCCAGTTGATCGATTTCTCCAACCTCGTTCCATTATTTTGTTACATTCTACTACATTGTGAACGGGAACTGACGAGAGACCTAGAAATCAAGAATGTTTCATTTGTTTTGTTTTTATATAACTTAAAAAAAAAATGAACACTGCTTATGGATGCCAACAATAAATAATTTGTAGATTAATACAGGATGATGGTTTGTTTCAGAGTAATATCACAATATATTTCACTGAGTGAGTAACTGAGCACCATAAGTTATATTTCACATAACAAGTGAAATATTTACTTATGGTTTTCATGAGGTGAAATATTTTGAGCTCATACACTGAAACAAACTATTTTTGTATTTATCTTATGCCTAAAAAGGATACAAAATGACAGATAATTGAATGCGAATGTATTGTCATTCCAGAATTAATGTCACTGAAATTTTGTAATGAACAAGCCCGAATTTTTACACTAGTGTTTGGCATCAAAACTGGTCAACAAGCCCAAGCTTTATTAAGTCCAGAATTTGAGCAAGTCCAAAAAGCATTTTACCAGACTATAGGGCTTGCAGGGTTGGGCATATTTCTTTCACTGTAGATATTGATATTATCTCTTACCATTGACATAGACGCCTTTCTCAGGATGCTCGTGAAGATCAAGTTTTGCTTTGACATCTTTTCCGAGCAAGTCCCGAATTTCTTCGTTGTAAATCTCACAGTATGACGCATGAATGAGAAACTTGGTGGTGTCCGCACAAGACACGGTCTCAAAAACATGATCAAAGGCCCTGAAAAATATTGTCATTTTAAAATTTCCTTTTAAATCATTACCAGGACAAAATAATATGTATGAAAAAAACTGACTAAATAGCCCATTCTTGGTATGACATTTATTTTTATACTTCTTTTTCTGGTTGCACAGGAGGTCAAACAGCTAATGCCAACCCTAAACAACGAATAGCTTGGGTTCTATTGAAGTATGGGGGATTCATGCCCAAAAAAGGGTTAGCTGCACTCTCACAGATTTACCATTTTTACAACTTTTTTATTTTTTGTCTTGGAAAGGGCAAATTTTTGCGCAAATATCTGCAAACCAATGATATAAGACTGTTGACAAAAGATCAGATCGCAGATTTGCATATTTCCGTTCGAAAATTAATGTTTTATGGCTTAAACTGTTACTAACGGTTTAAGAACAATTTAGAGCTGTCACAGAGACATCATTAAATCATTAAATTCCTATGATTTTGATGAAAATGTTCGAGCAAAAAAACAACAATCTTTACATTACTGTACAATAGTCTAAACGTAAAAACTGTCAATCCAATTCACAGTAAATGCTGAACTTTAGAACCCCTATTTACAATATTATTATGAGGCATGATTTTCACTCTTTTCCAGCTATAAATGATTCAGGTTGAAATGGTGCAATTTTCAGTTTTGAGCTTACTTGAATGACTTACTATGAAATTATTTTAGCTTAATCCTAAAATGTGATTGATTTGCAAGTTGTTTTGTTAAGGAATGAAAAATATGTTTCTGAAACACTGTATCAACATTCATTTAATGCTGCACTCCCACAGATTGACAGTTTTGACAACTTATCATTTTTTGGTTTGGAATTAGCCGATTTTTGCAAAAATGCATGGAAACCAGTGATATAAGACTGCTGACAAAAGATCAGATCGCAGGTTTTTCACATTTATGTTCAAAAATTGATGTTTTATGCATTTTTCTTAAAGTCCTAGTAATGCTTTAAGCCATAAAATATTAATTTTCAAACGGTTATATGAAAAACTGTGATCTGATCTTTTGTCAGTAGTCTTTCATCACTGATTTTCAGATATTTATGCAAAATTGGCTCATTCAAAGACAACTGAAAAATTAAAAAGTTGTCAAAACGTTAAATCTGTGAGAGTGTAGCTTTAAAACATTTCTGGAGATCTCTGATAATTTAAGGTCTTACCTAGGAATGATGCCTCGTTGTGTGGGCGGGTCAGGGATACCCTGCATAGTGAATGACTTTCCACATCCTGTCTGACCATAGGCAAATATAGTGCCATTGTAGCCCTCAGTTACTCCCTGAAACATTTCATGATAAAAATAAATATCTATTTTCTTTTTAAGAATTCAGATTGAATATACTAGTGATTTGGGGGCCAATGTTTGGATGTATATAAAGACAGTCCTCCAGCTAAACCTAAACAGTAGGGTGGGGCACCCCTGCTGCCCTTTTCCAGCACCCTGATGCCTTTTACTACACCCTGCTGTGCCCTTTTGTTTGACAGAGCCAGTTTTCAGAAATAAAAATAATAAATACCTGGTATACTTAATTTTGACACTCAAGTAAAGATAACAATTAACAGCTAAGGTAAGGCACATTTAATGCCCATCAAAAGTGCCCTTTTAGGCTTTTTGACCGTAGCACCCTGCCCTTTTGGAGCACTGTGAAGATAAATTTATAATTTATAAATTTCCCCCAATTTTGGTGTCAATATACCCCATTAGGTTTTCCTGTATCAATATAATTTTATTTTTTACATCTGATAAAGATTAGAGATAAAAAAAAGCTTAAAAGCTTTCTGATGTTTTTTAAACCCATAGCAAAAAAAGTTTTTATCATTTTGTACTACACTTAATCAAAATTTGCTGGTTGGTGCACAGGTGTATAGAGAATGGCTGTTGATTGGCTCACGATGCTTTATAGAAATGTCAATCATACCCCTTATCTGAATGTGAATCGACAGTGCATGAGTTATGATCAACATCCTATTAGGAGTATTAAAACCTTATCAATGGTTATGAATACTACCTTACATCAAAGGCTGTTGGAATATTTATGAGCAATTAGGACTTCAAAATGAAATCAATTGGATGATATTGTACATATCATACAGAGTATGTGTTATTGATTTAGGAAGTTGAGACAGCTTTTGTTGACAGTTATGCCATGTGCATTTGTTAACAGGTTATTTCCAATGGCTATATGACTTTAAAGAATCCAGTTATTGGGTTCACTAACATATATCTGACACATCCCCAAATTTATATGACACACACTAGTGGAACTAGAGGGGGGATGGGGGGCTAAAATCGTTCAAGGTTACTCTTTTTTTAATATAGGACAAAAAAAGGTAATAAAATACGCCCAAAATGTACCATTTCAAACTAGAAGATGTTAATTTTGTTAGGGAAATACTCCAAAAAACCCTGGCAACACTTCTTAGGGAGGATTCTGCCCCCTTTGAAGTCAAATCCTGGATCAGCCCTGAATCATATGATCTGGATTAAGCGTTGTTTACGTAATAAAAATTATCCTTTTGACAGGCCATGGCCCAATTCCCCTATGCAAGAAAGACTAGTTTGAGAAAAGGTCTAGGGCCAACACACTATCTTTTAAATACTGAATGAGGGAAGGTGGATTTTTTTATTCTATCCTTTATATTACCTTTATTTTATTTAATCTAGACTAAGCCTTTGTAACAGAGATATGATGTGGTTTCACACAACTTATGATACAATTGAGCAAATTAATGTAAGTTTAATTCTAAACATTTTGTAAGAAAAGAAAATGGGGAAGAGGAAGGATAAAAAATGAATGTGACTTAAAGGCTGTGTAACTCAACATTAGTACTCTATGAATCCCACTCTACACAGTACACATGTCAGGGTTTATCTTCACTATCATGAGAAATGCATCATTTTGACTAGCATTCCAATGTTATCTCAAAAAAAAATGTTAAAGAAGAAGAAAAAAGAATGTGATAAAGTTTGTTTTTTTAAATATCATACATCAACTCTTCCATACAAAAATGGTTTGGGACTCCAAATAATATTATTTTCAAAAAAGAAATTTGGAATTTTATTTTCACATTTGGGAAAATAACATAACTGTTCTTATTCTGGCGTTAAGATACAAAATGTAAAGAAATCTGATATATTTAGAATGCCATCTAGAATGCAAGATCTACACTGACCCTATAGCAGGTATATATAAAAAAAAAAAAAAAAAAAAAAACAGCATAAACATATTTCTAAAATGAGCAGTCTAAAGAAGTTACTATTAACTTATTAAGAATTATTGATTTTAACATGCAACTTATTTCTTAATAGATTATTTCATAGACAAATACATAAAAACAAGTTTTAATGCAAACTAAAATGCTAAACTAAGTAAAATTAGGGTTTTAAAGCTCAAGAGTTAAGGATGGGTGCTGCATCTTGTCCTTATAATACATGAAAACAAGTTTTAATGCAAACTAAAATGTTAAACTGAGTAAAATTAGGGTTTTAAAGCTCAAGAGTTAAGGATGGGTGCTGCATCTGCCCTCATATAAAACATCTTTGGCCATTTGACTAAATATTACCTCATTTAAACAAAATGTGACCATTTCTCAAAAGTTCATAATGTTCAAAAAGCTTTACTAAAATGTTCCCTTTTCTCCCTTAAAGCACCTTGTTCCCTCTTGCAGCACTATGACCTTTTTAAAACCTGTCTAAAACCCTACTAAAAGTATATACCTCTACAAGTGGATATGCAATTTCATTGTAAATGTTTTCTGTGGTTGAGTCTGTGAAGTAGGATCCGTCAAAAGTAAAGCTTTTTGGGGGAGCTTTTTTATCATTTGGGTTGGTTATTGCACATATCCCTCGATCACTGTCCATATTTAACACACAGTTACAGCTTAAATCCTTTTCACGCGTGTTCATTGGCCTGCAACGAACAATCACCTTTACGCACTCGCCACCTGGTGCCGCCATCTTTCTGCTAATATACAAAACATGAAGCATGTTAAAAATAATACATATGTAATATATACAATGTTTACTTAGTAATTAATGTTATGCATTTATAATAAACATAATAATATTATCCTTTTATTAAAGAAGCAACATTGAAACTGTCAAGATGACAAAGGACCATCCCCATTATCAAAGAAATACTTAAGTTACAATCTCAGTCTAAAATCTTTTTGGTCAATATTCTAAAGAAATATCACTGAAGTCAGAGCAAAAAATGTTCTTGAGTAATAGCCCAAACTAAACATTTGTATTCAATTGATTTATCCATTACATATTACATTATATATTGATCTTGTTTAAATGTCACACAACAATTTTTATTGTAGAATAAACAAATAATCATCCAGATTTTTTTTCTTTCCTTTTTCGTTATTTGCGAGTATTGAAATTTGAAATAATGCTCTCTGTTAAGTCAGAACTTAAGTAATTTTGTAATGGGCCAGGGTTTACTTTAGATGGGGTTTACTTTAATTTTAACTGTTTTAACCATAAAAGCAATTTTCAAAGATGGGATTCCACATTTATACCCATTAAAATGAATTCCTTTGTGTAATGTTTCAGACTAAAAAAATATATGGCCAGTCCTGGGATTGAACAAAGTTAGGTACACTACCAGGTTACAGATTTAACCGGCCTGAATAACTCACATACACTCTGAGTCAATGTAAAAATCAGTAATGTGACACGGCCGCATATTGATACATCCAATCTACAAACCCATATTGATACATCCAATCTACAAACCCACAAAATTAATAAGTTTTCAGCAAGCCTGCGGATCAAACAAGGGACCACTCTAGACTACTGCTTGAAGTTGAAGCAGGAAGTCAGGTGCTCTACCAACTGTGAACTGGGCAAACAAGCCGGGATAGTTCACAAAACTACATACGTTTTCCCTTTATCAACTTGTGTAATATAACATTTTCACTGGAGGACAAACTGCAAACTCCAGCAGCTTGTTTTTTCTTTAGCAACTCCATCAGCTGTTGTAGTGTGCCAAATTGATAAAAGAATACAATAAAGCAACAAATAATTGGTTGGAAATTGCAAGTGTTTTGCTTATGAGAGTATTCAATTGTATGATAATTGAATAACCTATACTTACATACAAGCAGTACACTGACGGACACTCTTAACAGTTTTTACAGAAACGTCAGCTCTTACTGGAACAAAATATTTTGCTAAGGATCATGGGTAATTTATATTGACAACACAGACTAGTATAAAACATATTTTCTACAAAAAGATGTACAATCAGTACAGAAAAGAAAACCAGTCTATATTTTATTTCGGAAAGCTTTTGCTTTTTCCGCTTCGTACATGTTAAGGTTAGATTCTATTAATTCTTGTATCGCGTCCTTAGTCACCAGAAACATCTTGTGAGTCTGATTAGACCAGGAACCTCTATTCGAAAAAATGTCTATGATTTGCGATTGTTTAAAATATAACATTAATTAGTAATTCTCTTGCAATAACGATTTTTGCGATTTCACGAATCAAAAGTGATCTGTGACAGACTGAATGGGGTACTTTTTGTTAAAAAGGCCATTATAGCTGCTATCATCAAATATAATACATTTCTGAACAACTTGAAAAAAAAACAAGGTAAGAAGTTAAAACATGAATTTGTTGACTATGAAAAGGCAGATGTCAAATACAGTGAACACAGCAGAGAGTGGGGCTTTAAGCAATAAATGGATCAGTGGATCAAATTATACCGGTTTAAGCCATTCCCCGAAAAAACCTGAACAAAATATATCGAATGACATATGAGGCCCAAACAAAAAATGGGGATAACAACTCGGTTTTTTATGAAAACCCATATATGACACCACGGTGAGATTGTTCACACACATGTTATAGGGGAAGTAGAGGAGTTAAAAAAGAGGTAACAGGGAGGAGTGGACAATGAGGGGAATAATGTGGAGGAGTGTAAAAGGAAGGGAGGGGTAGGAGTTGAGGAGAAGAAGGGATAGTAAAATGGGAGGAGAGGTGAATGGGATGTGGGATGGTTTGGTGAGAAGAGATTCAAGAAGGGAAACAGACATAAGCATTATTCGAAAGGGAGGTTGATTAGAGAAATGGGGATAACCTTTTAGATTGTGCAGTTTCGTTATGTATACGCACGAACGATGATACTCTGAAAGCCAAGGGTAGGGCAGAAGATAAGACAGGTGTCGTACCATGCAGGACCACACGGACGAACGTTGGATCTGAAAGTTTAACTCGAAAACCGGGCCAGTTTCTGTACAAGTTCATCCAAGGATTATGATTTTGATATAATACAAAGCTTGGGCTTTAAATGGTAGAGACGACATAAAACTAAAAAGAATACCCAGTGAGTCCACCCCCCCTGACACGCCACATTGGATATCTGCGTTGACATACAAATACATCTTGCTACACGCATGTATTCATAGAAAAACTGAAACTTATTTCCATGCATTCCGTTATCACATATATATATATATCACGAATTGTTTGTGCCAGTAATACACCATAATGTCACCTTGGCGTCAAAAGTTATGTAATCAGCATTTTAACAAAATGCACTCTTTCGCATATTTGAATTTGGTTCATCATTTTACATATTATTTTTTATCCTTAGAAGATATATATCTCTTTATATCTGATTTTCGAAATTATATTTTTTTCTTGTCTAAACATTTGATACAGTTATGTCTGTATGTCATACTCCAAACATCGTTCAAAATGCAAAATCCATACACACCTTGTATCGTGGAGCTTCAGACTACTTACCATCCAAAAACTCACTCTCTTGTGGAACAATTTTTGTTGGTTTGAGATCGAGATTTAAACTCCATAAGCCACTTCCAATTCATATTAATAACAACAGAACACTTTCCCACTTGGCAATACTGCTTCTCTCTATATCCTGTGATGTTGAGTTTAACCCAGGTCCAGACTTCCCATGTGGATCCTGTGGAAACGAGGTCTTGGACTGAGATCATGCTGTTGAATGTGACAAGTGCAACACTTGGTTCCACATTACATGTCAAAATCTAGATATAAACTGGTACAGCCAACTAGTTGAGAATGATATGTCATTTGTATGGACATGTACGTGCATGCGTATCGACAAATAATAGCTTCAACTCTCTTGTTGACGAAAACATTCCCACACAAAATTCCTTACCCACATCTCCACAACAAAATAATAAATTCATACCAAAACAACCCAGATTTGTATCAAAACTTGAAATACTCTGTATAAATTGCCAGTCAGTTGTTAACAAAAAACTGGAACTTCAGAATCTTATATATAATGAAAATCCAGACATAGTTGCAGGCACTGAGTCCTGGCCAAAAAAGGACCATTATACAAGTGAGTTTTTTTCCTCCGTCCTTAGGTTATACTGCTTTTAGAAACGATAGATTGAAAGGCAAAGGTGGGTGTGTGTATCTTCTTGTTAAAAACAACTTGGTAGTCTCTGAGCAACCAAAATTACAAACAGATTGCGAAATTGTGTGGGTTAAACTTGAAATAAAGGGTTGTAAACCCATGTATATTTCATCCTACTATAGGCCACATGAGTCTGACCTTCAGAGCCTTCTTGAACTTGAAAAGTCACTGAACCTTGTCAACAAATTAAAGGGTACAGAACTTATTCTTGTGAGATTTTAACTTTCCAAAGCTTACCTGGGATTCAGAACATACGCCACACTTAAAACCAGGTTTCAGTACCACAACTGTCTATGACAAATTCCTTGACATCATAAATGATCAAAACATGACACAGGTGGTCAGTGAAAACACTAGAAATGATAACATCATGGATCTTTTTCTAACAACCAACCTTACATTTGTAGACAAAGTAAATATCATACCTGGAATTAGTGACCATGACATCATTTCAACCATTGTTAATGCCCGTCCAAACATACTCAAACAAAAGCCAAGAATTGTACCCCTATATCGAAAACTGGGATGACTTCAAACAATTCATGAACACTACCAAGTCTGATATCCTACAAGGATCAAACAGTCTATCAGTTGAGGAGATCTGGCTTAGATTCACAGATGCTATCAAAAGAGGTATTACTCAATGTATACCTGTCAAGAAAATTGGTTGTAAAAGAGCACTGCCTTGGATTACAAAAGAAATTAAGAGACTTATTCATAAAAGAGATAAACTCTATACAAAATTGAAAAAGAATCGCACTGATTCAAACATTAGTAACAAATTCAAGTAATTTAAAGCAACCATCAAAAGTAAAATAAAAACGTCTCATTTAACCTACATGTACATTGAAAACATCCTTGGTATTGCTAATAATGAGCAATCGGTTGAAAAACCAAGCAAGTTCTGCGCCAAAAAGTTATACTCATTACTAAAAAAACTCTAAACAATACTCTCAGAGTGTTTCATCGCTCAAAGATCCTATTGCAGATAGCTTGAAATCTGATAACACGGAAAAAGCAAACATTCTGAATAACCAATTTAAATCGGTATTTTCAAAAACATCCCCACTATCTCTAAAACAAGCTTGTTTGCAGAAATTGAGAACCCTTGTACCACAAAATCATTGCAGTTACCCCCAGATGAGTGATATAACCATTCACAGAAATGGCATACTGAAACTTCTTGCCAATTTAAAACCCAACAAAGCTGCAGGGCCAGACCGTATAAGCCCTCTTGTCCTTAAAGAGTTAAAAAACGAGATTGCTGATATCATAACAGTCCTCTTTCAAAAGTCACTAACCACAAACTCTATCCCTGTTGCCTGGACGAAGGCTGTTGTATGCCCACTATTTAAAAAGGGTGATTCCAGCAACCCAGCAAACTATCGACCTATCTCACTTACATGTATTTTATGTAAATCATTAGAAAACATTATTGCCTCAAATCTCTCTGCACATCTGACCGAACACAATATTCTCTATGACCTACAACATGGCTTTCGAGAAAAGCGCTCATGCGAAACTCCACTTATTGAGCTGACCGACGATCTTGTAAGAATCCACAGTTAGAATATGCAAGCACAATTTGGCACCCACACACAAAATCAAACACCAATAAAATTACAACATATACCATCATTATGTTGCTATTACGCTGCCATCTTATATTCAAACACCAATAAGATTTACCAGACTAATGGTGCACTATGTTTCAGACAAATTCAAGTAAAAACTGACTATCACAAATTTTCATTCTTTCCTCACCGGTTGTACTTTGGAACAGTTTGCCAAATCATATTGTCACTATCCCCACCCCTGACACATTCAAGGTGGCTGTGGCAACCATTAAGCTTTAGATAAGCGAGCAGTGTTTTTATCCTTTTACCAGTTCACCAATCACTTTTTATCATGTTACCTAAATTGTGTTCTCTATTATACCCTAGTTCTCACTTTTCTGACATGATTTGCCTCATCAGTGTTTTATTTTTTTCACTAACAAGCCGGCGCGCACCGTTCATATCAGTAACACTTGGAAGAGGAGTTGACATTAAACAGAGATAGATAGATATAACAAATAATTTTAACCAAAACGTCTTAAAATATATGTTTCAATAATACATTTGAAATTATATGGACAAACCCAGTAGTCTAAAGTTAAAAATAAAAAGTAATAAACTCGGTTTAGATGCGGTCAGTGAAACAAGAGTTCACTGGAACTCGATCGAGCCTACTGGGGTGCTAAAGTAGGCAACTTGGCCATAACTGTACACTTCTCCGATCATTTATCAATAAATTATTAAACTTCACCGGAGCACGCATCAACTTTAAAACAATGAAGAATAACGCAAACAATAACACATAATTCGTTAAATTAATTTCAAGTACGTACTCAAAGACCGGATACCAACATCACCTGTAAACACGTAATACAAGAAATATTGGAAAAAATATGATAAAGAAATTTGTTATATGCCTCTCCTATTAAATTCTGAAAAAAGTTAAATATGTTTGAGCAATGCATTGAACATTTTGACCTAAATAAACATCAATAAATTCGGTGCAAACTGCAACGCAAAAGTGTTGTTTTTTCTTACTTTGAATACTCACTAATTTGATGAATATTTGAGTCCTTTAAATATTATTGCTATAATTAATTAAATTCTACATTGATCATCTGTTGTAAGGTATTAATATTTTCCTGCATCTATTATACAGTTATTTTTTCTGTAAACTATTCTGCTCGTGCATTCTATTAATTGATTTGATATAAAGTTAAAATTCCACATGTTAAACATTAATAATTGTGCATTTAAAAAACAACATTGCACATTGTTTCTTAGTACAATGAAAAATATAATTATATCTGACATATTGTGTTTATCTTTTTATAGAATAGAGAAGCAGTGTCTTATAATTTGAAAGGGAATTAACCCTTGGGTAGAGTTTTGACGACATTCTCGCTTATAAATTGATGTTATCTAGCCATTTTTAAAAACGGAAGTTACCGGCAAACATGGCTGACACAGCTAAGAAAGACGCAACTGAAGAGAAAAAGGACGTAAAGAAGGGGAAAGATGATGCGAAGGATCAAGAACTGGTAGGAATAAAGTGGCAAAATAAAATTGAATATAATTTTAAAACAATTTACTTCATAAGTATTGTCACATTTTTATTTGGACGCTCAATGCAAATAGCATTGTCATTTCCAGTTTTCTATGAGTGGGTGGGGTAATTAGATATAGATGCGGCGCCGAAAACGGCACTGAAAGCGTAACAGTTAAGACCGGATCTCCTTATGATTCAAGTGAATATTTAAAAAAATCATGAAAGGATGCAAAGGATTTTTAACATTTCTGATCAAACTCTTAGAATAAAATCTAAATGTTCTTCTCATCATTTGGCTAGTCCACCTAAATGGCCGTCAAACGAGTCCTTTGACGATTTTTTTAATATGGCAGACTCGTGATGTCCACCATCCCAGCAAAAAGTAGCGCAGAGAATCCTCGCGGCCACAATTTTGAAATTATCTCCGTTATAAATTCAAATTTCTACGAAAATATTATTGCCTACTATTAAACACTTATTAAGTTATGTCAGTATGCCCAAAAAACATGTTACGTTATCATAAAACACTTACAAGTGTCGATTGTTTATCAAGTATCCCGATATCAGTAAATCTGGGACAAATCTGACTGGTTGTGTACATATATAATGGTATTTGTGACCCATAATATATTAATGTGAAAATAACAACTCTAATGACAAATTTAATCCAGTTCAGATCACTGTCTGATAAAAATTGAACAACTTTGTTATTATTTTTCAACATCAATGCATATTATTTCAGTATATCATTTCGCCCGTTGTTAAATGGTAGAGAGTTGTAGCGTTACAGGGATACGTATAAGAAATGTCAAAATAATAAAAAAAGTATCCCTGATCGCTCATTATTGTAGCTAATCATTTGGCTTGTGAGTAAGGCTTCCACCTTTATTTTTGAACCTTTCACGGCGGAAAAACAACATGACGTCATTTACTCTTGTTAGTCATTTTCACATGTAATTGACTTACACTCGTTAATGACGTCACATTGTTTTTCAGCCGTGATGGTTTACAAATTTGCAGGCCGTTTAACCAAAACCGTTACCTGATTATAAAGTGTGTGGAATATTACCAGTATGCTCTGTGTCGTGTGAAGTTAGTGATAATGGATTTGTCAGGCAAACCTTTTAAAGTGTGGCAACAATTCACTAAATTTGAAAAAAGATGGTCGTACAAAGGTTAAGTGCAACTTCAGTGGAACGGAATTGTCCTATTCGAAGAGAAATACATGGACAATCACGAGCATTTTTCTGGGTATTTGGTCATGCATATCTGTCAAATTTGTAATTTTTCGTGATTGGGGAAGAAATTACAGGACTGCAGTGATTTTTTGGCGTGATTTACTGCCTTCTAAAGAGTGTTTCCCCTTGCGAAAAAATGTCCATTTTTCCCAAAAACTTTCAATATTTTCCCAATTTGATAAATGTACATTATGTTAGTGTATAAAAAAGAAATGAATTTTTTGAAATACAAACAAAATCTTGACAGGACTAACTATTTCACAGCATAAAGTATGCATAAAAAGGTGAAAACATGTATATTTGCCATTTTATTTGCTATTTTGATCTGATTTTGTATTTTTCCTTTTCTGGACTTTTTCCCAATTTGCAAGGCACAGGCGGTAAAAATATTTCCAAAAAAATCACTGGGACTAACCTTAAACTTAGTATAAAAACTAGAGATGAATGTTTATTGATCAATCAGTTAATATCATGTATTCAAGACTTTTGTGCAAATCAGGAAAAGCGACTTACTTTGGCCCAATTTTTCCTGAGATGCATAAGAAATTTGTTGATATTTGGAGAACCAGGGGTAAAAATATCTGGAAACAAAACCTGGTTTGTATGGAACACTTACTAAGTCCATATCAGGGGATTTCTACTTGGTTCCTTGCTCCTGAATGAATTGATAAAGAATTGAATTGAAAGACATTCTTGAGCTACTGTTTACACCTTACTTATGTATTTTTTCTTTTTACTCAAAAATGAATTTTCTAGCTACAAGTCACTTGACTATATCTGCTTTTATTCTGTTTCAGTCTGAGGAAGACAAACAGTTGCAAGATGAGCTCACTATGCTTGTGGAGAGACTAACTGTAAGTATTAATGTAAAAATAATTGAAGTCTTCAATCAAGCCTTAGACCACAATTAAAACATACCTTTTTTACCTGTTAAGATTAAAAATAAAAATTTGGTTCAGGTTACCCGACCCCACTGTTTTTTATGAAAGTCAGTTGTTAATGTGTGTTTTGATATGTAGTTTAAATCCATTAAAGCGTTATACACAGGGATATAACTTCAAACCCACAAGCCCAAGATTTTGTATACACATTTAATTTACATCCAATAAAAATCACTGATTCACCCAATGTTTATTACAAGGGAATGACAGGTTCAAAACATTACAAGAAAGTTGTCAAAGGCAGCTTTGTTATGATTCTCAAAATGTTTGCTGCCATACAATTTTAAATGTCTTTCTTTACCTTTTGGAATAGCAAGGTATACAATTCACAGTCATGACAAAAATATTTTGCAAAACCAGCAGACGTACTGTACTCAAAATGAACCAAACTATGATCGATATTGGACAGCCATGGGTGGTAGTTCGCCCATTTAAGGGAGCATTTAAGCACTGGCCGAAAGGCATTCTTCATATGTTAATCAGTCTTGCAAGCCTCAACGCCGTAAAGAAATTTCCTCATAAGCCATATTGGATTTTTCTGATGCGTGATTGGCTATCGCAATTATTGTATTTCCTGGCGCCTGGTACCCATTTGCAAGAGGTATTTCTCAGCGACCGGGAGCATATTATTTGGACCCCTACAAAAAATCAGACTTGTCTTTCGGGCAAACTTCTTTTGAATTTCAGTCGCCCAGATCAGAAACAGGTCGACATTGGCGAGTGGGCCAGTGCTAAGTTATATCCCTGATATATAGAAGATAACTTAAACACTATTCTCCAATGATGACAATTACATTCTTATATAAAGCCTAAAAAAAGCCTACCTACCCTACCTGTTTTTGAAAAGAAAGTTACCTTAACCAAACAATTTTTATTTTTCGGCCTTACTAGACCAACCACATAAATACCAATATTATAGCCTCTCCAGTAGCCATGTTTAAATTTTGGTTTATCATAAAAAAATAAAGGATTCCAAAGTAAAATAAAAACCTACCTACCTGTCTGCCTTCCCCTAATATATGTTGGGTAAGGCATAAAAACAAAACTTGTGTTTACGGCAACTGGACCGTACCTGGCAAAACCCCTCTACCATGAAATTTTGTTTTACCATTTTCCAATTTTCAGTTGTTGAAAGTTTACAATGGTGACTTTAACAACTTTGTTAACTTTATCAAAGTTCACAAATAAAAAATAATCCTGTATTTTCTCCTCAGGAGCCGAACCAGCAGCTGTACAAGCCTGCCCTCGAGAGTCTTCGCACCCAAATAAGGGCCTCAACCACTTCTATGACATCTGTGCCCAAGCCCCTGAAATTTCTACGCCCTCATTATGACACTCTCAAGGGTGTTTATGAAAAAATCAGAGACCAGGAAACAAAGGTTTGTTGAGAGATTTTCTTAACCACAGTGTACAATGATTGTTTTTTGTGCAATATATATTGCTTCTAAAGGCTGTTTCCCCTTGCGAAAAAATGTCCATTATGTTTTCCAAAATTTTATATATTTTTTCCCAATTTGATTAATGTAGATTACATTAATGCATAAAAAAGCAAGGCATTTCTTGAAATATAAACACAATCTTGACAATACTTACTCTTTCACAGCATAGTGTATGCATAATTATTAAAAAAGTGAACATGTATATTTACCATTATATTAGCTATTTTGGTCTGATTTTGTATTTTTCCCAAAGTTTTTTTTCCCCAATTTGCAAGGCACAGACGGTAATTTTTTTTCCAAAAAACCCCACTGGTGAAGGTCTTTTTTTACAAAATATAAATATAAAAATATGCTTCATTTTTGCTCATATATGTGTAAAGAAATATGTTTAATGAATGGCTGCTCCAATGTATCACTATGACTTAATGCACAGGATTATATGAATCCAATCATTTTTGTCTTATATATAAACACTTATCGAAATTGAAATTTTCTTGAACAAGCCTGCATGCTACATTTTTAAATAAATGTGAGATTTTCTTTAACAAGCCTGAATTTATAAACATATAATAAAACCTGCCAAATGTGACAGCCCTGTGTTAATTTGGGCTTGTTGTTATTTTAATCACTGTATATAATGCCTGACAAAAAAATGAAAAAACAACAACAAGTGTTAAATCATTCTCTACCTTTTTATATTGAAATACAAAATTAAAACCGAATGCATTTGTAAGTCTACAAAATTTGGAAAAAGTATTTTCATGATCTCAGTTATATGTGTTTGCATGAGGTAATTGAATTTTGCAGAAAAAACATTCTTGAGAAAACTTCTAACAGATTCAACTCAATAATTCAAGTAAGACAATTACAAAATACTAGGGAGAACCTACATCATTTTCTGCATTTTCTTACATTGTAGAGGTTTTGCGCGGACATTGTGTCGGTGTTGGGGATGACATTCAGCGATAACAAGGAGAGTCTGAAGTATCGGCTGCTGGGATCTAAGGAGGAGATCGGCTCCTGGGGCCACGAATATGTCAGGTATGTCACACATTAAAGTCTAAGATATGTTTTGCTTTAGTTTTAGAACGAGAAAGAGTCCCAAACCATCGTTTTTGCAAAGTAAATGAGCACATGTATGATGTATGAAATTTTGCCTGTTGGATAAAAATGATGAAGGTGACTTCAAAATTTGGGGTAAATGTATATGCCTTTATGGCATTTTTTAAAGAAGAGGTCTCTGAATGGCCCCTCCATAAAAATGTGTGATTGCTTTGAACATAAACTTGAAATTTGGTTGAATCATAAGGTCAGCAATGCACTTATGAAATAATGGGTAATTTTTTGTTGTCTAAATGATAAGATACGTTTAGTTCCATTGACTGTATGTGTATATCCTGTCAATAGAAGATTGAATTACAGTTGAACTCTGTTGGCTCAAACTCGCTTGGCTCGATTTCCTTGTTGGCCCAGCTAGATGTAATTGACCAGTTTGTGTCTTATGAATGAAACAATGCCCACTTGGCTTGAGTTTTCCGAGGCTTAAGGTATTTTCGCCAGTCCCTGGGAGTTCGAGCCAGCGGGGTTCTTCTGTATTGTTATTTTTATGAATATTCAGGATTTGAAAGTTTCAAAGCATAATAAATGAGTTGTTTACATTATTATAATATACAACTTTTATTTCAGGCACTTGGCAGGTCAGGTAGCTGCAGAATGGCAGGATCTTGAAGCCAAAGATGTGGAGATGAAAGGACGCCTCCTCACCATGGCGAAGGAGATTGTGCCATACCACATGGCCCACAATGCCGAGGCAGAGGGCTGTGACCTGCTGATGGAGGTTGAGAGGCTGGATCTGCTCCAGGATTATGTTGACGACTCTGCTTACCAGCGAGTGTGCCTCTATCTCACCAGGTAAGGATCCTTATCACAATAACAGTCATGAACTTTGAAGGCACCGTAGAATGCTACCAGTGTACCTTTTAAGTAATAGTTCTTCAACTTTGCTTGGGGTTGGGAGGAGTATTTTCCACTTTTAAATTGGCCTTTTAATAACTGTACACCAGATTGGCACCAAAAAAGTTTTTTGTGTAACGAATCTCAGGACAATTATTTTATGAAATGTTTTACTCTTTGATATAACATAATTGTAAAAAAAATACCAAAATGTAAAAAAAAAAAAATCGAGTCGGAGACCGGGTTCGAACTGATGTTGCCAAAATTGCAGTCCAGTGTTGTATCTACTGTGCTAAGAAGGCTGTACCTTAGACAGTTGGAATATTTAAGCTATATACCTAACTTGGTAATATCACGTGATAACATCGACTAGCCAATCATGCATAAGGAATGAATTCTACTAGGAAGACATACCTAGTAATCTGTTTTAATGGAAAAATACGAAGAAACTGCGAAAAATAAATTGATATTAAACTATGTGGTACTGCAGTAAGTTAGTTTCAATGCATTGTACACATCGATACCAAGTTGATGTCAGTTTTCGACAATTTTTTTAATTAAAATTCCAGTTTAGAAACTGTTGGGGTACTTACAAGTATGAAGTCAGAAAACCTCATCAAATGCCATTGAGTAGATGATTTTCATGTTTTAGACTTTATGGATGAAATAAATTGTCATTTCAAATTATCTATGCTTTTTATGAACCATAACAATTATTTATCATATTGATAATGTCACGAGTCTGTAAGCCCTGCACTGGGAAAATGTTAGCTGGTTTGAAGTCTGAATTTAATATAGCAGAGCTTGTTACAAATTCTCTTGCCCAAAACTGTGGAAACATTTATATTTGTGGGCTTGATATTTCCTGGTTTTTCGAAAAAAAGCCAATTTCGTTGGTACTTAAATTTGTGGATGTTTAAAAAAAAAAAATGATTTTTTTGTAACTGTGATATTAAATGGTCTGCATATTCACAGCGCTCCAATTTTGTGATGTCTGTCATCTACATTACGCAGTTTATGGCACTTGCAGTAGTGAGACAGTCAAAATGTATGATTGAGATGAATGGAACTTTAGAGCATTATATGTTTAACAATATATATAATAAACTCTTTTTATTTCACCTCCCCAGCTGTGTTGCTTATGTACCTGATCCGGAGAACATCACGCTACTGAAGACGGCCGTGGATCTGTACCGTAAATTCAATCAGTACCCCCAGGCCCTGCGATACGCCCTGCAACTCAATGACCAGAAACTCATTGAGGATATCTTCTACTCTTGCAAAGACAGGTAAGGCAAAAAGAAGGTTAGGGTTATATCCTTGCAAAACACAGGGAGGGTAGGTAGTTTTTAAAAAAATAAAAATATTTTGGCTTTATCTAAGAACTCAATAGTCATCATTGAAGAAAGCTGTTAGTGATCTTCGAAATAAAGCTTTAAAGGTTTAAAAATACATATTAAAACACACACTTAACTGACTATTGAAACAGTAGGGTATCTGTTATGGACAACTGTCACGAGACATTGATTAAGATGTATACAGCTGAGGCTTGAACCCTTATTGGTTGAAAGCGTTTTTTCGTCAGATCTATAGGTAAAATGCTTATTAAATTTGAATCTTGGAAGTGTTATTAAGTGTTATTCATCATCTTGAATTATGTCTCCCCCTCTCTGGGGGAGACATATTGTTTTTGCCCTGTCCGTCAGTCCGGTAGTCCGTCAGTCCGTACGTCACACTTCGTTTCCGATCGATAACTGGAAAACCGCATGACCTAGGATCACCAAACTTGGTAGGGAGGTTGGTCGTGAGGTGTAGAGGATCCCTATTGTTTTTGGGGTCACTAGGTCAAAGGTCAAGGTCGCGGCGACCCCCAATATAAAAAACATTTCTGCTCAAAATCTTGAGAACGGTTTGACCTAGGTTCACCAAACTTGGTAGGGAGGTTGGTCATGAGGTGTAGAAGATCCCTATTGTTTTTGGGGTCACTAGGTCAAAGGTCAAGGTCGCGGCGACCCCCAATGTAAAAAACATTTCCGCTCAATATCTTGAGAACGGTTTGACCTAGGTTCACCAAACTTGGTAGGGAGGTTGGTCATGAGGTGTAGAAGATCCCTATTGTTTTTGGGGTCACTAGGTCAAAGGTCAAGGTCGCGGCGACCCCCAATGTAAAAAACATTTCCGCTCAATATCTTGAGAATGGTTTGACCTAGGTTCACCAAACTTGGTAGGGAGGTTGATCATGAGGTTTAGAAAACTCCTATATTTTGGGGGGTCACAAGGTCAAAGGTCAACGTCGCTGTGACCTCTAATGTAAAAAAATATTTCCGTGCAATATCAGGAGAATGCTTTGTTCGTTTCCGATCGATAACTGGAAAACCGCATGACCTAGGATCACCAAACTTGGTAGGGAGGTTGGTCGTGAGGTGTAGAGGATCCCTATTGTTTTTGGGGTCACTAGGTCAAAGGTCAAGGTCGCGGCGACCCCCAATATAAAAAACATTTCTGCTCAAAATCTTGAGAACGGTTTGACCTAGGTTCACCAAACTTGGTAGGGAGGTTGGTCGTGAGGTGTAGAGGATCCCTATTGTTTTTGGGGTCAAAGGTCAAGGTCGCGGCGACCCCCAATATAAAAAGCATTTCTGCTCAAAATCTTGAGAACGGTTTGACCTAGGTTCACCAAACTTGGTAGGGAGGTTGGTCATGAGGTGTAGAAGATCCCTATTGTTTTTGGGGTCACTAGGTCAAAGGTCAAGGTCGCGGCGACCCCCAATGTAAAAAACATTTCCGCTCAATATCTTGAGAACGGTTTGACCTAGGTTCACCAAACTTGGTAGGGAGGAAGTACAAATTTCATGTCCATCATTGATTATTTCTCACCTACGACCACACAATGGGGGAGACATGCGCTTTTTCAAAAAAGCAATCTCTAGTTTTTCTTACAGTTTGACACAGAAGCAGCTGGCTTTCATGCTGGGACGTCAGCAGGTGTACCTTGAGTTGAAGGACGATATTGAAGAGTATGATGAACTCACAGAGATCATCTCCAACACCCATCTCAACAACAACTTCTTAGCGCTGGCCAGGGAAGTAAGTACTGATTTCCTTAACAATGAATATTAACCTAAATGTCACGGAAGCGATTTTAAAAGCCACCGCCTATGACCTGCTTTCTAAATGGTGTAGGCGCTTGGATTTAAATGTTTGATAAACAAAGTTTATTTGTTTCTTACTTTAATTACCAGCTGTCATTTTAGTTGATTTGTAGTTAAATGATCATTAAATTTTCTTTCGTCGGGAAATTTTTACATTTTTCTTCAGATAAACCACTAAATGTAATAATGTTATTGTAATGGTTCGTTATAATTTGTAAATTGATGAAAATATGTAAAATAAACTTTTGATTTTGATAGATTCTATTGTTCACAAACTTGATACTCAAGAAGGCCTTATTTTAAATAATCTGAATATATAGATAATGTGATGTCAATTGTAAACTTCAATGTTCGAATGATTTCCAGTTGGACATTATGGAGCCAAAAGTGCCTGAAGACATTTACAAGTCCCATCTGGAACCTACAAGTTAGTTGAATTTCTCATTTAACTGTAATTTCAGGCTGAAGAAATGAAACCAATTCACTTTGAGGCATACTTGGCATCTATATACACTATTATTGTGCTGTTGTTTTTTGATTTCCTTAAATGGGTAAATTTTTAAATAGGGTTTCAACTAAGTGGTATGGAAGGGTGCTGCACCCTGTCCTGTTTTGGTACCACCCTTCTGCCCTCATGGACACCGGCATGGGCACCCTTCTAACTTCATAGAATTTATACAGACTTTTATTACCTTCTTGGCATTTAAACCTAATATTTCTACATTTAAACACAACTTACATTTTCAATCAAATTTTTATGTCCAAAATCTCACAGCCCAATACAAAGTGCCCTTTTCACCCGTAGCGCCCTGTTCTTTTTCTGCAGCACCCTGTTTTTTTAAAAAACCTACTTACCATCAAAGTAAAATACAATTTAGGATTATAATAAAGCGTAATACAAATGTTAAAAAAAACTTGACTATTTAATAATGCAGCTTGTTCTTAAATGCAAATACCTCTCATCTCTAGGAGGATCATTGGGACCATCAAATGTGGACTCAGCTCGGCAAAATCTGGCCTCTTCATTTGTTAATGGATTTGTAAATGCAGCGTTCGGTCAGGACAAACTACTAATGGAGGACGGGAACAAGTGGCTGTATAAAAACAAGGAGCATGGTTTGTACTCTTTTTCAGTGTGGTATAATTTTGGCTAAAAAGATACAATTGAAAATATATTAGACAAAATAGCATATGATGAACAACTTTGAATATGGGTCTAAAACATCTGCACGTCTTCAATCTTTTATTTCCAAGTACAAATACTTTAGATCAGACTTGATGTTTGTGTCATCTGCAAAGCATTGCAGATATGACTAGCAGCATCGGCATCACACTTACAGTCAGCTGAAGTTAGAAATGTGGAAAAACCAGCTCATTGTTTTTATCTCTCTTTAATAGGAATGATGACAGCGACAGCCTCTCTGGGCCTGGTGTTGTTGTGGGATGTTGATGGAGGACTCACACAGATTGACAAATACCTGTACTCATCAGAGGACTATATCAAGGTACGATATGGTATTTCAGGAAATGTATTTGGTGAGCTAAAGTATGATTGGAAATTAGATATGTTAAAGTTTTAGTTTGGAAGAAAACTTAAGTTATGCCAAAGATATTGTCATCAATCGCTAAGTGTTTATGATATGCACCTGAATTTTGGTACTTTTGTTCACAATGGCTAAACACTTGATACAGATGTATTCCCATTATTCTGTCGAACAAAATTCTACTTAACTTATAACTTTCCAGGCTGGTGCTCTATTGGCGTGTGGTATAGTGAACTCTGGTGTTCGTAACGAATGTGACCCAGCTCTGGCTTTACTGTCAGACTACGTGATGCACACCAGTAGCACTATGAGGATAGGGGCGATTATAGGGTATGTATTGTAGATTGCTTTTTTCTGCAAGCATTTTATATATGATATTATTTTAAGTTTATCATATAATGAGCGCTTAACTTTGCATGAAACATTTGTACATGATGTATGTTGATGAGATACGTTGATACAGGCCCATAGTAAATATTGTGTACCTGTTTCAGATTGGGCCTGGCGTATGCGGGCTCTAACAGGGATGATGTTTTACAGCTGATTCTGCCAGTCCTCGGGGACTCTAAATCTAACATGGAGGTAACATAATATTTCTTTTAAGACTTAATCTAATTGCTATTGACTGTTTTCTATAAGAATAGAAAAATATGGCAGAACAACATTATAACATTATCTGTTATGTTTTCTCTTCGTAGGTTTTGGGTATCGCAGCCCTGTCATGTGGTATGATCGCGGCCTCCAAGTGTAATGGCGATGTCACCTCCACCATCCTACAGACCATGATGGAGAGGTCAGAGACGGAGCTTAAAGACACTTTCGCCCGATTCCTCGCTCTTGGGCTCGCCCTCAACTACCTGGGTAAGCAAGGGGAAGAGCTTACTTTAGTTTTCTCTGTCCTATGTTTTGCTGTATGTCAAAGCTAAAATTTTGGCTTATGGCAGGCAACCGTGAATTATTGCCACATTGTTTTAGCTTAATTATTATTGTATAAATGGAAACAATGATTTTTTGATAAATTGAGGCTTCTGACTGATGGTAAAAAAATCCTCTACCCAACACATGAAGTGTTGTTTAACATTTTACTGAATTATAACACATCTAACAAAACATCTGAAGAATTCAGTGGTAAAGCTATCATATTAAGGTTAAACTTGCAAATATAAAAACATAATTGATAAATAGCTCTTGCTGAAAACAGTATTATTCATAGGTCTTAATCTCAGCTTAAAAACCTTACCGGGTAATCTATATTTATGTATTTTCACAACAGGTCGTCAGGAGGCAGTTGATGCCACACTAGCTGCCCTGGAAGTGGTCCAAGAGCCCCTCAAATCCATGGCTTACATGCTGGTAGATGTCTGTGCGTATGCTGGTAAGATGACTTTGATTGGCTGATGTTAAATAGAATATTAGTCAGAAGTGTGTTTCTTGAATTTTTTTTGTTGCAGAATCTTTAACCTTGACGTAACAAAAAATCAGTTTAAGATATTCACATGCAACTTAGTACGCATGTTGCCTAAGACACTGCGCATATGTGTAGCAAGGCACACAACTCTGGCTTAAATAATTGCTGAGTTATGCCCCTTTTGATATAATTAATCAACAGACAAGCTTTAGCATCAGTGTTTTGTGCCCTTGTTTAATAAATTAGTCAACGCCGAATACAGTACATTCAAAATATGAAGATGAGGTATCATACCATATCAATAAAACATATGAATTAACACAGGACTTCAATTAAGGCGACATACTGAATATAGGATTTAATGACATGATCTATTCTCCTGTATTAATATGAATAGTAGTGTTTGAAAATCGGACTCTATTTGCTATCGATAATCGAATCAAATCGGACCAAGTATTTCGATTTACTATCGAACAATAATCGAAAGTTCATAATATCATAAACGAATACAATCTGTATACATAGTGTCATCATGATCATTTAAATGGTTAAACCTGGAATCAGTACGTGCGATGCTTTATTCATGCTTTTAGCAACAGTAAGTATATTTTCATATTTTTTTTCTGTCTTTAATAACTGAACGAAACAAACAACAACACATACTTAATAATTGCAAATCAATTGCAAAATGATGCAAACCACATCAAGTAAGTTATCTTAGCATTTTATCCATGTAAAAGTATATTATATATTTGTGAACCAGCATAACATTCAATAACCTGATATATTAAACATTTCTATTAGAATATCTTAATTTCATAAAAAAAAGTTAATTAGTTAATTACAAACAATACGAAAAAAGGTTTCGAAAACTGAAGGCATCAAGCCGGGATCCCCGGTATTTGCATGTAGGACTGGACCCACTACACCATAGAGACAGGTTATTGAAGAAGGTTTTATGAAATATATAAACAATTAAAAACAATTTGAAATTTGGGAAAGTTTATAAGGTTTTAAGCGAAAGTGTTTACATTCACGGCATGTGTGTAAGAGAGTGACATCCCTTGTTAAAATGAACTCAACGAGAATTTACCGCAAAGAAAATATTACATTTACTCGACATTTGCCACCCCAAAATAATAATATGTAGTTACCGGAAGTAGCATTAGCGACATCGATTTTGGACAAGTACTATCGATTGTCGCCGACATAGCATTGTCAGCGACTATTAATCGATTGTACTCGATAATCGTTTCATCACTAATGAATAGGCTTTCTGTTATTAAGAGAACTAATTTGGAGATTGTTATACTTATCATGTATTGCTGTCTGTTTGGTCTTTGACTTTAAGATGCACTCTTACTCCCAAATAAGATGTAACACAATTAATACAATTGTTTTAATTTACTGAAAAAGGATGAATCAATATCGTTAACAATGGTTCTTATGAAGGAAACAGTGTTTAATTTGATACAACACTTGATCACTCTAAATCTTTTAGGACCCACCAGTCATTTAATATTTGTGCATTTTCAGCTATGAAATACATGGTTACAATCTTGTTATCAGTAATTAATATTTTCCATAAATGCATTATATAGTAAGTAGTTAAAAGGTTTGTCACTCGAAATTTATGTTTGTTACGTACATGTGTGTGTATTGATTTTAAATGCCAGTATGACTTTAAAATGTGCATTTCTTCTATTTCAGGAACTGGAAATGTCTTGAAGATCCAGGAACTTCTACACCTGTGTTCAGAGCACGATGAGAAAAAAGATCAGGTTTGTGTGGACACCTTGAAATCAGAGGCATATTGTATATAACTAGATCAATTTTTTGGTTTGGTCAAAGCTAGCCAAAATGTTCATTGATCTATCGACCAATGAAATAATTTAAAAATGCAAACAAGCCAAGAGATAACTTGTGGACATCTTATCAAAGTTTTATACAATTTGCGGCCGTTGAACTTAATGCTTTAAAATGGATTTTCGGTGGAAAAAACAACAGAAAGTAGTGTGGAATGTTATTCCCTATTGAACATAATCGTCATTGTAAAACCTAACCAAAAGTCAAAACCACATCACTGTTAGACAGGTCTTTGTTGTGTTGAATCCAAATCAGAGCCTATTTTTGCCACTTGAATGGGACATTTATACTCATTCTATAGTAAAAAGTGGATTTTAGCGTGAATCACAGCAGAGTTCTGCCCCTTGAATAGGCAAAAACTGTATTTACAGTATCCTCTCTCTAAATTTGGCTTAGCTTACAACAACTTATCACCAAACTTGGTGTCATAAAATTAGGATGAGTGTGACAGATGGCGCTCTTCTTTTATTATTGAATCTGAAAGTCAGACTGGTTACGATAGTGAATTATGGACTCTGAGTGTATTGCAATGTGTGTTCTGTGGATTCTGGCTATTAGAAATATTGATAATCATTACAGGACAAGAACGAGAACAAAGAGGACAAAAAGAAGAAGGAAAAAGAGAAGAAGGAAGAAGAGAAGGCTGCAGGCCCAGATCTGACCGCCCAACAGGGGGTTGCAGTGCTTGGGCTTGCTCTTATATCCATGGGCGAGGACATTGGGGCAGAAATGTGCTTCCGATCCTTCAGTCATCTGGTATGTTCTCGAACTCATTTTGTAAGTATAAAAAGGCTGTGAGCCCTGACTTTACAGCTCAACAGGGTGGGGTCAGTCCTGAAATTCGCTCTTATTAACATTTGGGCAGAGATGTCCTACTGAGGATTTAGCCATCTATTAAATACTTGATTTAGGCGTCTTAGTTCATAAGTATAAGAACTTTCTCACTCTTGTTTGATTGGATTCCCAAAGTCTTTGGGAAAATTGATAAGTGTATTTTAGCTACAGCTGTTCCAGATCATGTTCTTACGCAATTCCACATTATCAACATAGTTTTTGGACTACTCTGTAATCAATTCAATTTAAACAAAGTCTCTTCTTTTATTGTTTAGTTGCGGTATGGTGAAGTTGGTATCCGGCGAGCTGTACCACTGGCTCTAGGCCTGCTGTCTGTTTCCAACCCCAAACTTCAGATCCTCGACACACTCAGTAAATTCTCCCACGACAATGATCCAGAGGTCACACAAAACTCCATCTTCGCCATGGGATTGGTTGGAGCCGGTAGGTTCATAATTTTGTATTTACTTTCATAAAGCAGGACGTATTATAGTTCATCTATGGCTATGGCATACATTTGGCATCCAGAATGTTGTCTGATCAAAAACATTAGAAGCATTTATCCAATCATCATCAAATTTAGTCAGAATGTATATTGGCATAGTATCTTGAATTAGGGCATAACCAGCCATATCGCTCTAGTCACTGGAGTGTTATTGCACGTTATAAAAAAATATACCTAAAATCGGTCTTGTCTGATCAATTACTTTAGAAGCCTTTGTCCAGTCATCGCCAAAGTGCTATGAATTCATTCCAGGTACGAACAATGCCCGTCTGGCAGCGATGCTCCGTCAGCTAGCTGTGTATCACAGTAAGGACCCTAACAACTTGTTCATGGTTCGTATGGCCCAGGGACTTACTCACCTGGGCAAGGGGACCCTCACGCTGTGTCCCTACCACAGTGACCGCACACTGATGAGCCCTGTGGCTGTTGCTGGGCTTATGGCAGCTCTGGTCGCCTGCCTCGATGTGAAGAATTGTAAGTCAACAATTACGGTTTTTGTCATAGTTTTCCATGTCTCAGTCTTAAATTAAATTCAAGCTATCTAATGTATAAATAAGGTTTTTGTTTTATCATGTCTTAGGCTGAATTACTGAATTCTGATTTCTAATGGTCCCATACAAGTAGTATCTGGTATAATGTGAAAGGGTTACATTTGCTGATTACTAATATGTAAAATAAATGACTGTAAAATCATTATACAGTAAAACTGCGATCACTCGAGGATGCTGGGGACCGAGCCAAAACCTCGAGTGAACCGATGTTTCGAGCGACCAGAATTTCCATTTTCCAGTCTGTTATGAACTATCTTTCAGTGTATTTCATATTTGAAGTCGTCAGACCGACTGTTTACTAAGACACCGATTAGGTGTTGCGTTGTGGAAATCGCTCATATGTTCAGAGGCTGTCGTATACTAAATGTAAAATACAAAAGAAGTATCAATAAATGAACAAATAGAAATGCTTATTTTTTCAAAACTGCCATATTTCAAAGCAAAGTGACAAGAAGGAATTCTTTTCAGAGATTCCAATGTTGGATCGATATGGTAGTGATTATTCATACTTTTATTTCTCGTTTACATTTTTCACAATTAACTTCTCGTCATTAACTTCTCAAATGCTTTTATCAACTACTGTCGGTCATGCGTAAACAGTGATAAACTGTTTTTCACACGTTATCAAATTGCCTTTCAACTGTCATTGCAATTTTTACAACTTGCGAAAATTTTAACACCTAGCAATAGTTTGTTAATTTTGGAACACACGTTCAGGAAAAAGTGTGAAATTATGACCTCGAGAGAGCCATAAGGTTTTGTGCATGATTTGTGTACTTGGGACCGACTATATTGCTCGAGTCTTCGACATATTTAGGTATGCAGCGTAGGTTTATTTTATATGAAAATAGAAGGAAAAATGTTCGGGAACAAGCTCCGACCTCGAGGGAACGCCGGTTCTCGAACGACCGCTTGTTCGAACGACCGCAGTTTTACTGTAGATTAAGATAATGCATTTTGTATTGTTGCCCTTTCAATTGATAACAAAATATTATAGGCATCAAAAATACATATACTTTTAGGAAATATTAAATTCCTAAAACATATACTGCTTTCTTGTTAGTACATAACATGTAAATTGGGATACTGCAAAAAGAAAAGTCTTACATTTCAACTTGTGATGAATAAGCCGATACCGGGACTCAGTTTTCAGATAAATGGTTAAATTCTGTTGTCATTGTAGAGTTATGACCCCTGATCAATGTTCATATTTTTATAGTTATGCATCTTGGATCAATTGTCATATCAGAAAGTTCTGTCATAACATCATAGAGCCACTCCCCTTGAATCAATTTTCATATCATTGAGTTTTGCCTCTTGGATAATTTAATATCCTAGAGCTATGTCCCTTGGACCAAACTTAATATCTCCAGAGTAATGACCCTTGGAACGAAGTTCATATCATTATAGAGTCTTTTGCATCATCTCATATCATCATTCATAGAGTTTTTCTTCTTTCTAAAAAATGCAGAATACTTTTGACCAAATAAGCAACATGTACTTTTCACCTACTACAATTAATATATTTCAGTGGTGCTTGGAAAATCTCACTACTTGCTATACCACCTGGTCGCTGCCATGCAGCCAAGAATGCTTGTTACATTTGATGAAGAGATGCGGCCCTTGCCTGTTGCTGTTCGAGTTGGACAGGTTAGTTAAAAACTGATAATTTTGAAACCTTTGTCAGAAGCAATATGGCAACATATATAATGGGCCAGATAGTGGCCTTGGGTTCCAGTTTCTTTTCATTAAAAGTCCTAGAAGAGGGTTCATACCTTGGAGTAATTTTAACTGTGCAGTTCTACTTTTGAATATCTCTTAAATCTCAAAGATGCAAAATTGGTCTTGCGGTTATTGAAGGAATGTGACCCCAGGGTTGTTGTTCTCATGATCTTTTAATCCTGATTCCATGAAATCCTGTAAATTTGATTGTATTTATGTTCGTTAGGCTAAGCACATTTACTTTGAGAAAAAACAGCCATTCATTGGTATCCAATTTCTAGGCTCTTTATTGACTTAGTTCTGTCAAGTAACTTAACTGATTGTGACCATTTATTTCACAGGCGGTAGATGTGGTGGGGCAGGCGGGAAAGCCAAAGACAATTACAGGCTTCCAGACCCATACAACTCCCGTGCTTCTGGCGTACGGAGAGAGGGCCGAACTCGCTACTGATGAATGTATCCTTTACTTTGTGTGTCAAATTGTTTTCTCTTTTAATGTTGAATCTGGAATATTGATATTTTTAGCTCATCTTTTGAACAAACAAAATCTGGAATTAAAGTGTGGCAAATCATTAGGAGTTATAAAACTAAGTTACCAAAAGCTGGAACCTTTAAGCAAATGTTGATATAATTTGCTCAAATATCTTCTTTGAAGACGAAAAGGTTTTCTTAGGGTTCATAATGCTAAGGCCTAAAAAAAAAATGTTTGGTTAGGGTTACATCCTTTCCAAAAATAGGTAGGGTAGGTAGGCTTTTTTTTTTTTTTTTTTTTTTTTTTTTTAATTAGGCTTTATATAAGAATATCATTTTCTTCATTGGAGAATGGTGTTAAAGTTATCTTCTGTATAAGCATTTAAGATTTAAACTACATATTAAAAAGCAATTAAAAAAAAAACGAAAAAAAAAAATATTTTTTTTTTAGTTTTTCAATTTTTTTTTTCAAACTGACTATAAAATCGGTAGGGTCGGCGCCTATTCCGTAGGTAGGGTCGGGTAACCCGGCCTAATGTATTTTTTCTGCAATTTTGATATCATACAGTAAAAAATGATTTAATAAGAGTTTTCAGATGCATTACCGGGAAAACTAATTTTTGTTCCAAAATCATGAGGGAGTACTGTACCTTTCATATCAAATGAATATAATATGGTTGTTTTAATCATAATTCATGTGGTTTTCAAGCCTTTTCAGGTATACACTTCATGCTTTTCCTTGACCAATCTCCAGATCTGCCACAGACCTCTGTGATGGAAGGGTTTGTCATACTCAAGAAGAACCCAGACTTTGAATCAACCTAGGCGTAACCAGTCAACCATGTTTTTCATTGAACTAAGAACCAGTCAGCTACATGTGAACCAAACCAAGCAGAAATGGTTCTTGTAGAAAAGTTATGAATTATCAATTTTGAGAATCACACAAGATATGGGTTACCAAATAAGATATGTTTAATATATCAGAGTAGCCATAATATTTAAAACACATCACACTAGGGTGACCTCATTTCTATTTTTAATACATCATATTTACTAGAAGATCTATTTCTGCTATTTGTTTGCACAATGAGTCGTGTACATTTCAATTGCCTCAGTATGAGCTTTTTGTATGCATCACATTTCATCAAACTGTGAAAATATCTAAATTATCGTGTTTCAGTGACCATAATTGACGCGCATGCCCTTATAGTTACACAGCATTTTTTCAAGGGCCTTTTTCACACTGGTTCTAGGACATTGATAAAGCTTATTCTGATTAAACATGAAAAAACAGAGCTTGGTATGCTGTAAATGATCTTGGTGGTCATTTTGTGACTGTTGACCTTCTGAATATGTTATTATGAACCAGTACCGTAGTATAAGCTTACACACCACTATTTTTGTAATCGTCAGTTGTGTTAGCCTGAAAATTGACATGGGCAGCGCATCATTTCTTTGGACACTTATGGCATTTTAAACGTTTCTGTTTTTGACTCATCATTAATATTTGTAAAGTAAAAATGATAGTGCTTTTGTTTTGTGATAAAATAAGGTTATTTGAGTATCATCCGACATTATGTCTATTTACTGTATTTTTTTCAACATTAAATGTATTTAAGGCAGTTGTTAATCTTGTGTTTGGAGTTGGCTTTCAACTAGTTGCCCTAGGTTTGAGCACACCCTGTCATCATGTGGGTATCAGTATCATGGTACCCATGCTATATTCAATACATTATGACCAACCTTTGAACTGTGGTTGGTCTTTCAGGGGCGTAGCTAGGTGTACAACATACGTACTTACGTATCATCAGTTGAGATGAAATGAAAACAATATATGATCACCTAAAATTACAAAACCAATAAATGTGACGTCGTAATTGGCCAGAATATTTCTCTGTCTGGCCGTGGCAAATTTAAGACAAAACAAGCAAATTCGTTGAATTGATATCCCCCGCCTGATTGGGCTAAGTCAAGGAATGGAAATCAATTGTTGATGAAATATATATATATATATATATATATATGAGTTTGAGTTTATTGCAACTGTTTGAAATAAAAAAAATATTGTATATAATGTAACATTCAGAATTGACCAAGAAACCTAGTTTATGACGACTCCATGTTACCCAGTTCCAAACTAATCTAAGATTTTATCAAGGCAAACATTCTTATCAAATTTCATGACGGTTGGTCCAGATATATTGCAAATAACATAGCCTCTAGAGTGTCCACAAGGTTTTTTTAAGATTTGACCCAGTGACCTCATTTTTGACCCCACATGACCTATTAGTTTCAAACTATTCCAAGATTTCATTGAGGCATTCTGATTAAGTTTCATGGAAATTAGAGCAGATGTATTGCCTCTAGATTTCTGTAAGATATGACCTAGTTTTTGACCCATATAACACACTTAAAAGGCAGTCGAAATTTAACCCAAAGAACATCCTGACCATGTTTGAACTTAATCAGACCAATCACCACCATAAAATAGTTTCGGACAAGATTTTTGAAAGAATTGACCTTGTGACCTAATTTTCGATCATATGTGACCCAGTTTCAAATAAGTCCCAAGATTTCATCAAGGAACATTCTGACTAAGTTTTATGAATATTTGACCATGTATAATGCCTCGAGTAGGTTCCAAAGATTTTTCTAAGATTCGACCTACTGACCCAGTTTTTGACCCCATGTGACCCACTTTTTAATGTGGTCTATATTTCATCAAGGGGTACATGACCAATTTTGAACTTAACTTGACCAATCATTACCATGATATGGTTCTGGACAAGATTTTTCTAAGTTTTGACCTAGTGACCTAATTTTTGATCATATTTGACCCAGTTTTATTTACGACCAAGAGTTCATCATGGAAAACATTCTGATTAAGTTTCATGAATATTTGACCATGTATAATGACTCTAGTATGTTCCAAAGATTTTTCTAAGATTTGACCAAGTGACCTAGTTTTTGACCCCATGTGACCCACTTTTTTAAGTGATCCATTTTTCTTCAAGGGGTACATCATGACTAATTTTTAACATAACTTGACCAATAATTACCATGATATGGTTCTGGACAAGATTTTTCTAAGATTTGACCTAGTGACCTAATTTTCGTTTATATGTGACCCAGTTTTATTTACGACCAAGAGTTCATCAAGGAAAACATTCTGATTAAGTTTAATGAATATATTACCATGTATAATGCCTCTCGTATGTTCCAAAGATTTTTCTAAGATTTGACCTAGTGACCTAGTTTTTGACCCCAAGTGACCCACTTTTAAAGTGACGCTCTTATACAAAAACAATACATAGACAGGTATAACAAACATAAATTTTGACTGATAAACCTTTAACAACTTACCAAATAATGCATTTATGGAAAATATACTGATAATAAGATTATAACCATGTTTTTGATAGCTGGATATGCAAAAAATATTAAATGATTAGTGAATGCTAAAAGATTTAGTCTGATCTGCTATCGTCTCATAAGGTAGAAATACCGTGTTTTATGTACATTTCTTTCAAAATAACCACGGTATCCTTCATAAGAATCATTGTTTATATATTATACAGTACAAAGTGCATATTTGAAAAAAAAAATATTTTTCAATATTTTTTTACATATTCGGTATTATAATTTTTAGTAAGCAATTATACGATTTTTTTATTTTTTAAGTTTTTGAGTTTGAAAATCCGGTGCCAGTGCTTCTGACGTAGCATATATGACGTAATGTACCCCGTGGTATATACACATTGATACTGAGCAGTCAGAAGGTTAGTTCTCATCTGGACAGTGGGCCAGTGTAAAACAGACGCATAAAAAGACCACAATGGTGAACACAATCATGATGTGGGGTATGAAGGCGTCCATGGACATACAGAAGGCGGCCACCCACCACACTTTGGCGTCTATATCGTCCGGAAACGGTAATGATATGGAAACGGTCGATGATATGAACTCGCAGCGTTTTACTCCAATGCCGGCCTCCAGACCGATGCCTGTAACGTGTAAACGAAGTATAAACCTATGGTGACATATTTCTGTAACCACTTAACCACTCGCATTTCATGAAAAAATATGGCGGATATGGCACGAAATAAATGGCTTGCAAGTGGGAACTGGAACATTTTCATTAAAACTAGACACATATTTTAACACGAAACCTTTCTTGTTAATGCCCTCAATTCATAAATGGATAACTATTTGTTCACGATTCAAGTTATTCAACTTGAAAGTTGTTCAAAATTATAGTTATCTATAAATGTATTTCTAGGAGCGAAAATATTTCCGAATGAGCCCTTCTTAATCATTTAGATTTTATTGCAGGTCATCTAACTGACTTAGAATACAACCTCATTGGTTGACACATTGTCAAAGGAAAATCTGACGCAGGTATTGTGTATTTGATGAGTGGAAGTGGGCGGATCTTTAAACACGTGCGATTGTTTAACTTTTTTAATGATTAAACCTAGTACTTAATGATTGCCTATCTGCACTTTCATTGGCTGTAAATGTAGGTTGTATTCTAAAACATTTTCCTTACCCGTAGCAATGAGAGCAACAGTTGTGAGGAAGTCTATCAGCAGGTACACATGGTATCTGTAGAAGCCCTTGTCTGACAGCTCCACGGGTTTGAGTTGTATATAGAGGACCACAATTCAGAATATCGTCTCCTTAACCGCCTTCACGATACAGTAAATCCCGCTTATGCAACAGATGGCTGGGAGGGTAAGGACGGCCCACAAACCTGACAAAAAAATCATTAAAGACCACGTGACTGCAGCTGAAAACAAGATCTCAAAGAATTGCCAATCGTAACTCCGTGGCCATTTTCCATCGAAAACAACCTCGGATGTATATGGACGGTTTGTAATGTCAGAAATCTATACATTTAAATACGCTGCAAGTAGATCGCGTAGTAATTTCAATATAGCAGTTGACTTTACCCGAGGGAATCTTAATTATCTAAGCAATAATGCACTTCACTGACAGTCAATTTAAACTTAGTAATACAAAATACACGTTTAAACTACAATTAACTAACAATATTATTTAAAATTTTACGAACTACATGTACTGATGTACCGGTTGTATTCGATGGAAAATGGCCGAGGTGTTCCGAATGAAAGAAATGAGTTAAAAATAACCTGATGGAGGGCGAACACAGATGCACTAGCCCTGGGGCCGTGATTCGAACAGTCTCAAATCCAAGTCTGAACTCAGACTTGAGACTGTTCGTAATCACTGCCCCTAGGTCCTTATTCTGTAAAGTCTTGAGTCTGAGTTCCATTTCAATGTTCTTTAATGCAACTATTTTTGACAGAAGATGTGGATCACAGCTGGTATTCAATACTGGGGTTAAATCGATCTAAGAACGATGTACCTAATCGGATTGCTAGATATAAATAACGAACTTGAATGGAATCAACGGTGTATGACCATAAAATTGACTACAATGTATTGCATATTGAATACCTGCCCTGATTTTAGAACCCGTTATTTTTTTACTCTGTAAGAGCCATTTTACAATGAAAATATGCATTTCTGAGTCCGAAACTCAGACCCAAGACGTTCAGTTAAATATGGGTCCTGTTATAAATAAAAATAGATAACAACGTGAAGCCAGTGAGTTAATATCATAGTACAAAATAATTTGAACAACAATTAACATACTAGTTATGACTCAGTCATAGCATTTCTTGTTAAACACAACAAATAAAGGGTAAGTTTAAAGCATTTGCACTTTGGCTTAAGTAATATTTACTTCAGTATAACACTTTCGATTTTCCAGATACAGTCGAGTCCCTTTGGCTCGAACTCCCATGGACCAACGAAAATACCTCGAGCCTCGGAAAGTTTAAACCAAACGGGAAAGCTTACCTTCAGTATAAAAAATTCGCCCTTATCATCCATATCGATCCAACGAGGAGTTCGAGCAAAGCGAGTTCGAGCCAACGGGGTTCGACTGTATACAGAGTTTGAGCATTGTCAAAGGATTTATTGTGTCAATACTGATGGAAAAGAAGACAAGTATTATAGGCACGACAGACTTGAGAAGGACACCTTGAAGCTTATACCATGACTGTCCTCATACTTACCAATTACCCAGTGGAAGATTGTCAGTAGAATGCCATAGCCGGTGATCAATAATGCACCTTTTAAAGAAAAAATGAAATCTCCAACAATTTGCAATTATTACGTTTAAATAGACTATGTCTTTGCTTCGTATAGGTCATTATTTGGAAAACGACATTGACAGTTCCAGAAAATGCTAAATTAATCTTATGTCATACAAGTTACAGTGGTTTGTATTAAAGGGACTCGCTCATGTTTTGGCACCAAAAATAATATTCCCAGTATTGCATCTAAAATACTTACATTACGATTATTTTACTCTTTGATATCGAAATTGTAGAAAATGAAATGCACTTAAAGTATAATAGGAAAAGCCTGGTTTAATTGGTGAGCGAACCCACACCGGTAATGCCAAGAAAAAAAAACGGAAAAAAACACGAAACTTTATCCACTCGCCCACAGGGACTCATACTGAGCTGACGGAAATTTAAACCTTAATTGAAAACATTGCAAGCAGCACGTGATAATGTCAATCAACCAATTACGCAACAGCTTCCAGTTGAATGTCGTTTGTAACGCATTTCAAAATTGTGGACTTCATAGAAATATTTTAGCAGATAACAAAATTTGTTGAAGGGTTTCAGCAGTCAGTTGTTGTTTTTAATTTTAAAATCCCTAATAATTTGCCACACCCTATTTCATAATAAAAAAATCCGTAAAATGTGTAGTTTACAAACCATGAACGAGTCTCTTTAAATGTTCATTTTTAATTTTATAAGTAATTAATGTAATAAGCCATATACCGTGCGTGAACGTGTCATCTGTGTCAATAAAGGGGTGGAACAAACTGTTGGTGCAGCAACCTGAATGAAAAGGAAATGGCGGTAGAAGTACGGCTGCAACAGCATGTCATAAAACAGTATGCTGCTGCAACACTATGCCAAACGCTGTATGCTGCAACAATACGCCAAAAGCCGTATACCGCAATAATACGCGAAAAAACCGTATGCCGCAACAATACGCCAAAAGCCGTATACCGCAACTATACGCCAAACTTAGCCGTATGCCGCAACAATACGTCAAAAGCAATATGCCGCAACAATACGCCAAAAACCGTATGCCGCAACTATACGCAATAAGCCGTATGCCGCAACAATACGCCAAAAACCGTATGCCGCAACTATACGCAATAAGCCGTATGCCGCAACTATACGCAATAAGCCATATTTTTCGCAAAAATACACCAAAAGCCGTATGCCGCAACTAAACGCAATAAGCCGTATGCTGCAACAATACGCAAAAAGCCGTATACTTTATGCTCAATACATTCATAGTTTTATACTCATTTATAGCTACCAGCACCATGTACGTATTTTTCTATTGCACAATTAATTAAATGTTTTTGGATGGAATTATGAACAATGACTTCGAGCATGGTCATAAAACATTTTTTTTTGTCATTAATAACATTTATTTTCCAAAAATCAAGCCACTGTGGATCACTAAAATTTAGTTACTATCAGACATACCATGTTATGCACCACTGAGCAGCCTATATGGAGAACTAGGAAGATTTCCTTAATAAAGCGTAAAAAATATAAGAATTGTAAAACACTGGTTTAAAAATTACTATTATATATTACTAATACAGGTTTTTCGGTGTTAAAAAGCTGTTAAATAATTATAAATATTAATATGCATATGTGTACGACAACCCCAAACACTATACACGTAAATGCTGTAATAAACCATTCGGAGCTCCTCGGCCATTTTTATCGAAAACAACCTCGGATGTATATGGACGGTTTACATACTCAGAAATCGGTATATTTAAGTCCGCTGCAAGTAGATCGCGTAGTTTAATTTAGCAGTTAAACTTAATGAGACTTAACTCTTGGGAATCTTAATTATGTTTGCAATACTCCACTTCACTGGCAATCAATATAAACTTCGATCAATAAATACAAGCTAAAACACAACATTTAATAACTGGTGTACCGGTATACATCCGAGGTTGTTTTTTGACAGAAATGACCGATGAGTTCCGAATGGCAATAAACGACTCTTAAGTGTTGAATAATAGATGCAATCACACAAGAATGGTATGGAAGTGTTAGTAACAGTTCAGTTATGGATATGTTAAGAGTTTTTTAAACCGCTTACGAATATGAACGTAATTTAGTTTCTAAAAGTTTACGATCGGAGGGCCACTGTTAGCCCATTAAGAATACAAGCAGGAAGGTAGTCGTTAGTAATAAAATCTCTCGTATCGATCCTTATTTTTATTATTTATGTTGAAATGATAAGGCCAGAGAGGATGAATGTATTCGTCGATGGTATTTTCAACTACGAAACACCGAAATCAAACTTTACTTTTATGTTGATCTACCCGTTTTAAAGTTTCTTAAATTACTCATCTGATAAGAATGCATGAATGACGCAACACCATTGGTTCAGGACTGGTCACGCGGTGACCCCATATTCCTTCATATTGGGTCATTAATCTTTATATCTTACCGAAATGGCGTCTTTTTTACGATTCCAATAAAAAAGGAAATATTTCCCTTAAATTTGTCAATGTTAACAGGTCGTTGACGTGATAGATACACATGTACGTAACGTTCACTTACCATCAAGAAACGTCTTTTTTCGGCTATAAATAAGAAAAGAAAGATATTGAAAACAAATCAGGGCATCAATAGCATACGATAAATATTTCTGAATGAAATTTTCAAAACGAAAAACATGTTGTATACATTGTGTGGGACCAATAAATTTAACTCCCAGATACGTTATATTGTTTATATCAATAATTGGTGAAACGAATACTTTAAAGGGACTAGACACCAGTCTCTGAAACGGTGCGGATCGGTAATTTTGGTAGTACTACCAAAATCATCTTACGATCGCCTTAACGATCGTCTCTGAAACGCACCCCTGATGGTCCAAAAACGGCAAAAACATTATTTCCACAAAACGAACGAAAATTGTCGATGTGAGCTAGAAAGTGGCCGATAAATCATCGCTTTATATGATAAGACTAATTAAAGCATTAATAATGTGTTCTGTTTCATCTTTGTTTCCCCGTTTAAAATAGCGCACAATGGTTTTCCAGTTTAAATTATATATGTTTATGAGTAAAGATAAATATACCGACGCTATTTTTAAACTACATTAACTGGGATTATCGTGGAAGCAACCCTAGTAAATTTCGAATTGGAAAAGTGCGCAAAATCTTTTAAATATGCATTTGTCGTAAGCGGTATGATACATCGGTAAGATCCAACTCGTTGTAGGAAATGATGACAATTATATGTAAGTCTATACTCGTTCGCCCATAGAGTCATAAACAATTGCCATGAAAGTCACGAAATTGGCTAAACATACGGGGGAAACATTGTCATTCTCTAAAATACATGCGCAACAATCCGGTTAATCTATATATCCTATCAATTAACTGTATCAAATACTCTTTTTTTCAAATAAAGTGAGTTGAAGTTTACTGCTAGTGGCTTCAAGGCAAGAATATACTACGTAATTATATAGGCGCCTCGGTTTGTGTACAAAAATACAGAATTAACTGATTAAGTATTTTGCCTAGGCTCGGGTCGTGCTTGAACGCGGGGCCGGTGCTGCTGTTGTTCGTTACGTATTCCATGTTCCATCTCCACGGCACTGACCTCCATCCGTCGCTCCACGCGTTGTTCCTCCCTCCCATCGCTCTGTTAATATTGATATATATATATATAACTATCAGTACCCAATAAGTTCCAGAAATTAATGAGTAGCACTGACACCTCTACTATAATTAGATTAGCTGAATTCATAACAGCATATTGTGTTCAAATTTAAGAGATAAATTCTATTTAAGTTCCAACTTCATCTTCCTTTTTTTCTTTTCTCTTTTTTCTTCACATGTAAACTATTTTGTCATTGTTCACTGTACATATATCTTGATGTAGTGTTGTAGAGAGTAATTTCCATGTCATTGTTCATTGTACATATATCTTGTTTTAGGGTTGTAGAGAGTAATTTCCATGTCATTGTTCATTGTACATATGTCTTGTTGTAGTGTTATAGAGAGTAATTTCCATGTCATTGTTCACTGTACATATGTCTTGTTGTAGTGTTATAGAGAGTAATTTCCATGTCATTGTTCACTGTACATATGTCTTGTTGTAGTGTTGTAGAGAGTAATTTCCATGTCATTGTTCACTGTACATATGTCTTGTTGTAGTGTTATAGAGAGTAATTTCCATGTCATTGTTCATTGTACATATGTCTTGTTGTAGTGTTATAGAGAGTAATTTCCATATCATTGTTCATTGTACATATGTCTTGTTGTAGTGTTATAGAGAGTAATTTCCATGTCATTGTTCATTGTACATATGTCTTGTTGTAGTGTTATAGAGAGTAATTTCCATGTCATTGTTCATTGTACATATGTCTTGTTGTAGTGTTATAGAGAGTAATTTCCATGTCATTCTTTGTATGTTATGTGTATCCATTGTTCGTCATTCCACTTTATTATTGCATTTTGTGTGTTAACTCTGTTTACCTGTAATAGGCCATGCGTACACTAATAAAAGTTCAAAGTTCAAAGCTTTGTGAACGTGTTTCCAATTATAAGTCACGTGTTTGTTAAGTAGACAAAAAATTCATTTTATGTTTAAGCTATTTTAGTGCTGATGTTGTTTTAGAATTTACAAGGGTCTGCCCTCACCCATTGACTTCATTCTGGCTTGACCCCACCGTGTGCATTTCACGATAGTGAATGTGTATTAGTTGGAGGCATACACATAAGAAGCCACCGTTTGCAGTCATATGATTTGAACAAACCGCGTGATACAAGGAGTTCCAAGTGCGAAACCGTAACTATTTTAGAATAAACCTCTTGATATTTTAAAGCTGCACTATCACAGTTTCCGTTTTGTCTTGGAATGAGCCCAATTTTGCGTTTATGTTTAGAAACCAGTGGTATAAGAATGCTGACAAAAGATCAGATAGTAGTGTTTAACATTAATGTTCAAAAATTGAATTTCTATGCCAAAAAACTATTTTTTTAAAGCGTTAGCAAGAGTAAAACGATGTAGATAAGTTAAACGTGGTGTAGCAACATACATGTACATACTTGAGATATTAAATAATGTGTATAAAATATTTTAGTAACTTAGTATTTCACTGTGAATTCAATTTATATTGACGCTTACTAGGTTTCTTATAATTCTATATATAATGCAGTATTCTAATTGTTTCGTTGAAATTTACTTTCATACCAAGATAAGCATTCGTCTCCAGTGCCTTTTTAAAAAAATAATCTTGTTTTATTTGTCTATCTTTAGTTTTTCTTTTAAATTTTTATCCAATATATATATGTACAATACTGTGTGTTGAACATATATCGATCCCGAATGTTTGTATATAGAGGATATTTGTTTATTTCAGTGTAAGATCGTATTTTATTTCACGAGTGGCATAAAAAAAACAACATAAATTATTTTGTAATGAAAATGTAGTTTTTTTTTATGATCACGAGTGAAATTTAATACGATCTTGCACTGAAATAAACAAATTTTCTGTTTCTTTTATGCTTATTTTTGGAGTTTTATTTGTTTTTTTATTTATTTCTGAATTACCCCCTTTTTGAAAAGGGTGGGTTTTACGCCGCTACCCGTGGGGCGCCCCTCATGCATAATTATAGCTGTCAACTTTTCTATTTTCGGTTTGCTGAGAAATAGTTCTCTGCTATTTATTCTTATAGCTTAATATTCGCTCGTTTTTTATTGCAATGCTTTATGAACAGTAAACAAAGTTTTATTAGTGCACATATGTTCCAAAAAATAATGAAAACACTTTTATTTTAAGATGGGCATGAATACATATAACCAAATTACTACGCCGCTATTTAAAGAATGAAAATTTGGAAGGTCAAATGTGTTAGCAAAACAAATGTGGATACTCATTGGATTTTAAACATTCTTCTTAGTTAAAGACTGCATGTGTTTCATAGTAAATTAATATTCAGTCATCTTTCTGTCAGAGACCAGTCTGTTTCGCTTTATAACAGGTTTGTTTTCCAGATAAAGAGTGATTGCCACGCTAGTTTGTTGACACATTTTGAGGTGTGGGTGGGGTAAAAAATATCGGATCTATCTGTAAATTGTTGTGTGAATTTTCCAGGAAGCTCATTTTACGTACTACAACGGCAAACAGCTCAAAATACATTTGAACGATGATATAATTTTTTATTTATGTTCGAACAGTTGTTTTTATCTGCAATCTGTTTGGTACGAAAGCAAATGTTCGAACATTCAGCTTCAAAGATCAGGCAAATGTTTGAAAAACGGAATAACCGGTAATAAACCGTAAGTTGTTAATTTCCAATTACATATTTGTTTAAATTTATAAAACATTTCTTTAATTCTTAAACATTTTTTGACATAATTTACTGAAGTCCAGTGTTCTGTTTTGATCAAGGCAAGTACATGTAACAACAGTGGAATTTAAAAGTAGTTCTGAAAGTTGATATTTTCACTCCTTATTTTGCAGTGAAAATATCAAATTTATATTTTCACTGTTGTTATTTCACTGTTAAAACCCCATATTTCATCGTAAAGCATGAAAGAAATATATATATATCGTATTTTTATTGGTATAATCTCCTTGAACTCATGCAATGAGTGGCAACACTTTTAAAAAGAAAGCTATATCTATTATGCTGTTATAAGGTGTAGTGATGAAACTCTAATATACTGTTGAAACTGTACACTGAAAGTAATTGACTTTTTTCTTGTGATCTACTTTGTAATCATATACCCTTTTAATAGTTTCAACTTAAGCGTTTTTACATCACTTTAACAACTCCAATTATAACCACACCCGGAAGTTTTATTCGTAATTCAAGTTACCAAGGCATACGCATGAAAGATTTTGAATATTTTGAAATATTCAATTTAACCTTATAGGTTCATGCATATACAGAGTGAGGAATCACGTGACTTCAACAGGGTTTTCACATAGGTCACCACGGATCATAACGGATGTAAACAAACAAGAAAGACAGACGTTATTCCCTAGAGCGTCAATTATACAAGCGAGAAACACACAGCAGCTTTCATTGGTAAAGAAATTATACTTTGTTTGGGGCCTTTTCATTTTCATTGTTTATATTAGTAATTAATAAACCTATTTTGAATTGCACATGTCCGCAGAAGAAAAGACTATTCTATTTCGTGTGTATTGTAAATACAAGCAAACATATACGTTGTAAAAGAAATTACAGGTTTTATTTGAATTGTATAAAACAAATAAAATAAAATGTTGTAAGTAAAATAAGATAGATTGCCCAAAATGGATAAGTTGTTGAGTGCTCTTGGTCTTGATGCGAGATCAAGCATTCGGAACTCCTCGGTCATTTTCTATCGCAAACAACCTCGGATGTAAATGGACGGTTATCAATGTTAGAAATAACAAAGACTTATAATAATTATTATGTGCTACCGGTCACGATTGAAAAATCCGTACCGAAGGCATGCGCGTAAGCCGGTAACGAGGCTTGCCGAAAAACCGTCCACGCAGCGTGCCATCGGATTTTTCTCATTCGGAACTCCTCGGCAATTTTTATGGAAAACAGGCTCGGATGTTTATGGACGGTGTACAATGTCAGAAATCGGGTCTTTTAAAGTCCGCTTCAAGTAGATCGCGTAGTAATTTAATTTAGCACCGAAACTTAATGACTTAACCATTGATAATCTTAATTATGTTTGCAATAATACACTGGCAATCAATTTAAACTTAGATCTACCAATACAAGCTAAAAGACCACATTTAATTAATGACATAATTCAAAATTTTACGAACTACTTCTACTGATGTATCAGCATACATCCGAGGTTGTTTTCGATAAAAATGGCCGAGGAGCTCCGAATGGGATATTTATATCCTGATCTCGCACTCGGGACTCCTCGCCTGCGGCATCGCTGCGCTCACTCCATTTTCTGTAGATCCCCAAAATTGAACCTAACATATACAAAAGTATGTAGAAGTGGCGCGCTCTGGCTCGTTATAACTCATCTCACATGTGGGTGGCCGATGGGATTTCAAGCATAAATTAACCAGAAATACCGATTGTGCAAGAAATTTGTTAAAGCATATCAAGCAAAAATAAAGAAGCCATTGTACGTTCAATAGCTTATTAATATATACACAAATACATTTCAAATAAACAGCGGAACAAAATACCATTGTACGTTCAATAGCTTATTAATATATACACAAATACATTTCAACTTAACAGCGGAACTAAATAGTTGTAGCCTACCGTTAGCCATGTCGAAATCCTTGCTGACGCCACGTATTTGTAAAATGTAGCCATTGTTGCAATTCAAAACGAAGAACTTGAAGATGGTGTTACCATGTGGTTCTGTCGACTGCGAGATAATAATAGGAAGTGAAAAACATGGAGATACCCCGGTTGTTATAAAAACCCACAAATATATTGTATATCGCATGCGTGGGTTTTCACGGTTTTGCGTCATTGATCTTTATAACAAGCCCAAAAGCTTCAGCTTGTGAAACTTAAGAAGTTCATTCGGAGCTCCTCGGCCATTTTTATCGAAAACAACATCGGATGTATTTGGACAGTTAACATGCTCAGAAATCGGTATGTTTAAGTCGGTCAAGTAGATCGCGTTGTAATTTAATTTAGAGGTTAAACTTAATTACTTAACCCTTTGGAATCTGTATTATGTTTGCAATAATTCACTTCACTGGTCATCAATTTAAACTTAGATCAGTAAATATAAGCTTAAACATTACATTTAATTAATGATATAATTAAAAAAAAATACGAACTACTTCAACTGATGTACCGGCATACATCCGAGGAGTTCCGAATGTGAAGAAGTTTTGTTGTGTTCTCATTATATGAGCAGCATCGCGCAATTTGGGAAATTCGGGCATCACTTTTATAAACAAAAACTATTAATATCATTGTTTTCAATTTCTTCCGAATAATCATTTTTAAAAGAATTAGCATTGTCGCATAATTTCCTTCATGATTTATGTCAATCACTTTACCCATGTTAACAGAGCAACTACGAAATTCATCCCGAATTGTTTCACTACATTCACAGTTTCTGTTAAAAAGCCCCATGTGTTTAGAAAATACATATGATAGTCCTTCGTTTTATGATTAATATCATCTAAGCTTATTTGAATTATTTTAATTTTGAATATTTTATTTCAACTGATATGACGCATTTACTGTTTATTTCAACATAACATGTGTATAGTGTCAGCGCTCCTGTCTCCACGAACGGGATCGCCAGAATGGATTCTGGTTTAATATTTTAAACCACCTCAAGTCCATCATAACTGTTTTCTCTTTCAATCTATGTCTTTCATCGTATGATTGCTATTATTTTGAGCACTGTACGTATGTATTTCTTTAGACCTTGCGGACAAGGATAACCCGTGAAAGAGCAAGCACATATTTCCAACAGGGTCCTTTGTTTTTGCTGAAGGGACAGCATGCTAAAGAGACGGTGGTGGGATACAAGGAAGCCCGGGTGCGATATCCTAGCTCTTTTTCGAAGAGACCCCTTTGTTCTTTTACGGTCTCGGTATAAAGCCCTTTAAATGCCGAGCGACAGACATGGGAGCTTCCTGTATCAACTTTTAACGTCTTTTGGTATGACGCGACCAGGGATCGAACCCACGACCTCCCGCTCCGTAGGCGGACGCTTAATCACTAGGTCACGGAGACGGTTTTAAACACTGCTAAGTTAGATGACATGAATTGCAATCTGAATAGAATGGGAGGAGTGAGTGTGGCGAACGAGCCCTTCTTAATCATTAAGATTTAATTAAGGTCGTCTAACTGACTTAGAATATAACCTCATAGACTGACACATTGTCAACGCAAACTCTGACGCAGGGATTGTGTAGTGTGGAAGTGGTCGGACGCTCGAAAGTTAACATTCTTATTGATTAAGCATAAAACTTAATGATTGCCTATCTGCAATTTCATTGGCTGTAAATGTAGGTTGTATTCTAATGGTATGCGTGTGTTTGTGGTATTATTTATCTTTTTAAAGACATTACTACCACATCATATTAGACAGCAAACTTAACAAATATGTTCCTATCAACTTTTTCATTGAGATTCAATCATGATATTTAGACAAAATGCAAATTGTGTTGTCTTATTACTTTTGAGCAGTTAATTCGTCAACATGGACCCTGTGGTCATAGGTGTTCAAGGCGTTTTAAAAACCCTGAATAACTATCCGATCAAGTCAAAGACCCGGGGAGCGGTCTCAGTCGGTAGTCTCTAAACGGTGGTCCATTGTGACAGTGCTATACACGGGTACACGTTAAGTAGCTGATATCAGGGTTACATCCTGTCTTGGTCTTACGCCGATGGATAATTTTGCGGTGGTTTCGTAACATAAACGAACGACCTTTGCCCTACCCCACACATTGAAAAGATAATAAAATTGCGGAAAAAACATTGTATTCCACGTTAAGCCTATCAACATTTCATTTAATTATACACACATACATGTTACTGTATATTAAGTATGATGTTTATATTATGTTGATGTCTGAACGGCTTGATTCGTCGAAATCTATCAGTCATGGGTTGTTCCATTCATCTTAAATCCATAAATCAAATCCGGCCAGGTCTGTACTCGCCGGTCAGTCAGAATAACCAGCTGTCTAAAGACCCCTGTATTACCACCCCCTTTTCGGTCAAAAGTCCCTTGAAGCACCAGCCACTTCTCGGTCAAATGGCCCCTGATCGCTTAGCCTGAATTAAAATATTGCCGTGTGTGTCGATTGTTATTTTAACCTGATGAAGAAATGTCAGTTGCGTAGCTTCCGCTAGGCTTAAAGACCCTGGTCTGCACACATTTTTTCCTGTAAAGAATGAACAAATAACTTCCCCTAAGTTTGAGATTATTTTCCCCTTTAGATTAACTTCAAAATGCGCCATTAGCCAGACAACGTTTTAAAAATTTCAGACGAACGGGGATGCCCCCAGACCCAGAAATCTGATGCATGCACATAAAAATTGGCCGAGCTACGCCCCTGAAAGTTGAAGTTATTTCAATTATTGAAAATATATTTAACATTATATGTTTAAAACAAAAACACATAAGTAACATACATTTGCTCATATTAATAAAAACCGAACAAATCCTACCTTGCACTGAAAAACCGTATACTGTTTCGAAGTTTTTTATATAATTATAAAAAGTAAAAATTCATATTTCAGAAAAAAAATCGTGGACAGTTTTCGAGATCAAGAACTGGTCCGGGGCCTGTTTCAATAACAATCTTAGTCCATTAAAATCATAAAAGGAAATCATCTTAAGTTGGTGTCATATTTTTCACTATATTTAAGTACCAGTGACGTTTATATAATTATACAAATTTAAAGATAATTGGAGTTACGGTCAGTACAATCATTTATTTATACGTCACTTAGGTTGATAAGACACGTCATGTTATATAAGCCTGATTCAATCACTATGTATTTGTTTGAAAGAAAATATATAAACGCTTGTTCATGACAGAACATTGCCCATTAAAGCGTTATTAACTTTTAATATACTCTAGTTTGATATTTATAAATATGCTACGAAGACGGCAGAGTGTAGCGTAATACTACTGTTCACTTAAACTCTTTAAGTTAACAACCAACAACTTTTCCAATGTTCATTCTTTATTTTACAACGTTCTTTCTAGGTATAATAATATAGTTCTAAATACAGCATATCATTCAAGCTCATCTGGCCCTCGCTCCTTTACATAGAAAATGATCCAACTTAAATACTGCGCGTATGAAGTGTGACATTTTATCAACCCAGAGCGCATTTGAACCAAGTCGGCTGTCAACCACTTCCGCATTCATTGACAATCAAATATGCCCTACAATAATAACTAAACATTCAGTATAAGGACAAATATCCATTTAATTAAAAGCTTATTATATATTAAATATAACGTGAATAATATCATTTTGTTACAAGAGTTGATTAAATTTCTTCAAATGGTTTGCAATGTAAACATTTCAAATCACTTACAACATTCAGTGGATCAACGATCACTTGCTAATTAGCAGTAGCGGATAGGCCTTTTTTCATTATATTTTTTACATGCAAATACATTCAGTTTGTCGTCTGCAACATAAATCAGTGTTATTTTACTGTTTCATTTAAATGGTATGATTCCTTATTATCGTTTGTCGTCTGCAACATAACTCAGTGTTATTCTACTGTTTCATTGAAATGGTATGATTCCTTATTATCGTTTGTCGCCTGCAACATAACTCAGTGTTATTCTACTGTTTCATTGAAATGGTATAATTCCTTATTATCGTTTGTCGTCTGCAGCATAACTCAGTGTTTATTCAACTGGTTCATTGAAATTGTATGAGTCCTTATTATCGTTTGTCGTCTGCAGCATAACTCAGTGTTTATTCTACACTGGTTCATTGAAATGGTATGATTCCTCAGTATCCACTTATTTTAAATGTACTGAACATGGATTAAAAAGACGCGCAAAAATTCAAGTATTATGAAATCTCAAAGAATCACAGTCTATTCGTGATGCTATTCTTTATATATATATATATATATATATATATATATATATATATATATATATATATATATATATTATGCTGTTAATCCTCTGTTACTTTAATGTTTACAAAAAGGCATATATATATATATATAATTATATATATATATATATATACCTTTTACGACAGGACTGTATTTTCTTTACCTTTTTGATGTTATACAAAGTTTATGCTGATTTGTTCACTTACCATGTACATACACTTGACATAAATATTACAAATTGCATTTGTTTAGAAAAAAGATACATATTTATAAAACGTCATAAGCATATATGTTCTTATCCATTCTATGAAAATAGCTTTTCAAAAACAAAGCTAGAAGTTAATCATCACAACCACCACATATATGGCAGAGTAATATCACAGCTAACCGGCTGACAAAAATGGCAATATGTGGTATGAAGGCATCCATGGACATAAAGAACACCGCAAATCCCCACAGTGTTGACTTGTCCTCACAGCCTTCAAATCCTACACCCGCCTCCAGGCCAATACATACAGAAGAAATATAAATCACTCCGAAAATAAACTATGCGAACTTGACAAAATACTTTTTCTATACATCGATATCAATTAACAGATAAGTACTAACAGGTGAACAAGCGGCCAAACCTACAGTGTAGTGTGGATAAGTGAGCGATTTAGGGCCTTAATGGTGCTCTTGGAAAATCTAAGCCTCTGACATAACATGCAATTTGATTAAGTCCAAAGAGTTTGGAGTTGGGACTTAATATAACCTGCATGTTTGGTCAATGCTTTTTTCTACAATAATATTTTCTAAATCGCTCACCTATCATCAAATCACTTTGGCCAAGCTTGCATATGTACATGTATATAACCATATCCACGATGTCTAAATTGTTTTCTTACCGGTAGCAATAAGAGCAACAGTTGCAAGGAAATCTATCAGGAGGTACACGTGGTATATTTTGAAGTCCTCGGCTGACTTAGGAGGACCGTCGTGGATATAGAGGACCACAATCCAGAACACCGTCTCCTTAACCGCCTTTATAATAATAATAATAATAATATTAATAATAATAATAACAATAATGATTATGATTTATATACGAATATATCATACAATATGAGTAGACAATACATATGGATTAAATAGTAAATATAATCACTGCATATTGAGTATCCTAATACAGATTGAAATGTGTTAAACATTTGAAACTAAACACTGGACACGGTTGCCATTCTTACCTTCACGACTTAGTAAACCCCGCTGATGCAACATATGGCTGGGAGTGTATGGATATACTACTTTTTGTGCTACGTCGTTCAGGCAAATGCGTAAATTGTACAAGACCTAGTGTATATTAACATGCACGATGAAAGTGTTTTATGATATAGCAGCAGTACAAGAACAAGATCAAAGAGAAACGACGTTTAAACTCAACTGCAATCTTTACCTGTACTTAAACCGACATGTACACGTCCTATTTTGCAACCTCTCTTGAATTGAACGGAATGCTTGTACGGGTAGAAACACATATACTTACAAGCACACTCGTAACGTTTTTAATGTAGAAAAAGTTTGTAAAGCCTACGACAGTGATAATAAGAAATAAAACACAACCTTCACAACTATAGATCTCAAGAGATTGCGTTAAAAATGAATTGCTTGATGGCAAACCCAGATGCACTAATTCTTGCTAAACCCAATTTGTAATGGAATAAAATAGCCGCTACCGGTGCGGAGGGTCCAAGGTTCATTTCCCGACCACGCCACACACAAGTACGTTAAAAATGGTACCGGTCTGGAGACAATGTAGATATCACCCTTCTTGTTGAAACATGCGAAAGCAACTTACCAATTATCCAGCGGATGAGCGCCAGTAGAATTCCATATCCGGTGATCAATTTTGCTCCTGTTAGAGTAAAAACACGTTTGAAGGGAACATATTTTCTCTCCAAAAAGCAATATATGTGTTAATCAAGTTTGGAATAAGAGCTGTAAAAATAGTTAATCATCAATTTACAGTAGATTCGTTATTTTTTATTAAAACTGGCTGAATATAAGAAGGTGTTTGTTGTACCGTTCGTGAACGATTGATCAATGTTAAGAAAAGGACGGCACAGCCTGTTATCGCAGCAATCTGAAAGGAAGAAAGAAAGAAATGGCAATATTAAATCAAACATTGACGAAAGGGGCATTCGAACTAAAATGCAACTACTAAATAAATTGTAAAAAAAACCTTACCATCAAGAAACGTGTCATTTCGGCTGAAAAAATAATGAATATTTACATATTAAAGTAAACATGAATATACAATGTTATTCAGAATTTAAAGAAACAAATATAAGTTCGAATAATATAATTATTCTTAACGTGTTTATCAAGGGAGATAAATTAAATAAGTAGGCATTACATTGATTCAAATGAACAAATGATGTTATTTTTGCGGTTACATGATCGACTCCTAAAAATACCAACTCAAATCATATTTGGTCGTCTGCAGTTCAATATTTTTCAGACCATTTTCTACATACTACCGAAACAAATAAAGTAAAACCAAATTAGTATCCACCTACCCTCTCACAAACCTGTGGTAGATTACCACAGGCACCCTTTTTAACTGTTGCCATTCTCTTGACTTTACTATATAAAAGCAGTTTATCGTGATTATCATTAAGATAATTTCCCTTTACAGTTCAAAAATTCTTAAGAATGTAACTATCAAGCAGATTATGCCTAAACACAAATAGAGTGCTTAGCTTTATCCTCTTATAAGGGACTTCAGATGTGTTGAGAAATTTTGGGCAGTAGTTTAAAATTTTGAGTTTTCATTTTATGATCATTTTTTTTATCATCAAGAAACAGGTCTACTTATACATGAGGTAGTTTTCGATGGAAAATCTCCGAGGAATTCCCATTGAAACCTTTTGAATGTCAACAAATTCGACTGCAATGTTGACAAATTCAAATTATAAATAAGAAATTGTGTTCTTATAGTTTGCCAATGAATTCGCTGCGTTGCGTTTGGATTTTGACAATTATTTCTCAAAAATGCACAGAAGCCTTGGAATGGAGGAAATAAGTTTTTTTTTGAGAAAAATAAATATTGGAAGTACGATGCTATAGATGTGACAAACGTGTTATTTTTATCACGTTAAAACGGCTTACGAATCTCGTTAAAACGACTTACTATATGTTCAAATCAAAACAAAATAGTTCAAACTGTAAATTTGGTATCGTTCATATGTTAAATAATGCTGGCCTGCGATATATTCTATTAAATTCAAAATATGAGCGATAAGAAATAATATGGTACATTCAAAACATGGTGCACTGGACATCCTGTTACTGACGAAATATTGCAAGGCCTGTTTAAACAATTAATTATACACCCGGACGTAAATACACGCTTGTAAAAATGTGCCCATTTATTACTAACCCACGATTTAATGGCGCTGATGGCGCTGATGGGCTCGTCTGTGCCAAAGTGGTGCGCCGTTGACCGACTTTCTCATGTTCCTCAATACATTGCACCGTTCTTCCATCGCTCTGTGAACGATTTTCAACATGAAAGAAAATGTAATTGAAGAGGTCACTAACTGGATTTTTATTTGTAATTGAAATACATGTATAAATACTTAAATAGGTAAATTAATTTAGAATTATTTTTACAAAATTATAGATGCTTCGTTAATACGATGCACGTAAAATTACTTTTCATTATATACGTCATCAGAAATCCTAGTGATTTGAAAACAAAATGATGCATTGGCAAATCAGAACGTTGATGCATATCTATAGAAGGTTAAAATAAACAATAAAAACGAAAGTCATGTCGATTTTATTATTTGGTCTTAAAACATCTAAACAAATTCAGGGGGGTTTAACGTGTTTTGCGTTTTCCGAATTTTAAGTGAAGGAATGTGTGATACGGAATGAAATGGCGGTGTTCGAAGGGATTTTGGTGTTTTGGGAGGATATTTTCATCTGGTAAGTAAGTTTTTATCACCTTAACCACAATATACGCCTACCCGGAGGCCACACGTGTAAGCTTCTCTCAATGTTTTAACCTTTATTTCGAGAGGCCCTAACAAAACATTTATTGAATGCTAAACGATTGCTTGTTTACAAAGTGAAAATAGTTAATTGCGTGACTTGAAACTGTGTTTTTAGTCAAAGTGCACCATTCTTGTACCTATTTTAGCTATTTTTCATCGATTTTTTGCATACTTTTCCTTTTCGACGGCTAGTGCACTTTCATTGGCACTAAACGTTCGAGTTTTTATGATGGGCGAGGAAGTTTTATGCTGTTTTTGTGCGATGAAGAATCAGAATAAGCGTGTGTTTTTAAAAGTGTAATTAAGACACGAGCTAAATTTAAATTTTATAACAAAAGGCAATTTGTTATCCAATAAAAACGTACCGCGTATTTTTGTGCTGCATAACCTACCTGAAACAAAGGAAAAGTGATAAAACCTACTTACCAGGTGAAAATCCTCCCAAACCATATTTCCCTCACTTAAAATTCGGAAAACACAAAACACGTTGGACCCCTTTAAAGTTGTTTTTGCAGAACGCGAAAGCATATTGTTTTGAATTTTATCATTACACTCGACAAAAGTTCTAACGCATGACTTTGGCTTTAAGAGCTGTCGCTAAAACCAGTTGGAAATCTTGTGTTACTAGATCACGATCATCGTTGCTCAAAGTTGTTTCCTGTTTCTGAGGAAAATACAATTATAACAATATATCAATGGACATTTTCAACATTTTACTGTACAAATTTCTTCTTAGTTTCGTATAAAACTATTTTTCCATAAACTGTCTAACCAAGAAACACACCAGATTTTGAAAAATAAATCACATAAAAGTTTAAAAGTTAAAGCATCCACTCAAGCAGCCCGAAGTTCGAATATTAAAGCTTCATTGCAGTACACTAATACTCAATTTAGAAATATGCAAATTTCACCACTCAAGCAGCCCGAAGTTCGAATATTAAAGCTTCATTGCAGTACACTAATACTCAATTTAGAAATATGCAAATTTCAAAGTACTAGTAATAAGATTTACCAATTTACATTTTACAACGGATAAATATGTTTACATTTTACACTGTACATTTGTTAAAGGTATTGGCCATTACTCACACTAATGAAAGGCCCATTTGGCGAGTACTCCGATAAAATTGTCAGGGCCATTGTGTTGGTACCAAACACGTTTCGTTTATGGTTTCAAGAGATTGGTTGGATTGAAAACCAGTGTCGGAGGTTTTCTCGAAGTAGCTAATGCATGGTTTTGTGTTTAGATTTAAAAACTTGATGGAGCTTCTAGATGAAGCCATCGTTTCTTCCAACAATGATAGCACAGGTCGTTTGCCTGTTTAAACTAAATGGTGTTAAACACACGTGTTGGATCACTGTTCAACCAGTTGTTTTCAAAGTGAGCTAGTTTTCTGATGGAACGTGTCCCTGAGCAAGGTCTTAAGTGTGGTTCGTATTGACCATTGTTCGAAATATCTCAAGTTAGGAAGTTCGTTAGCTTTGCCCATTTATCTTCATTGTTTCGATAAAATCGTCAAGCATTCAATTTTGATTATGCGTTGTAGATATGGCAGATGTACATTGTTGGTACTATAATGACAAATGTAAAATAAATTGGGTAAAACCGAGGCACAGCTATTACAAATGACACGTCAACATTGACAAATGTGAGAGATATTTAGTACGATTATTAAGCAGATTATGGAAAAAAACAAGTGTGGACTTTTGACAAAGAATAGCCTCTATACGCATGAACACAATCGTGCTGATTTCTTTTATAAAATAACGAAAGTGGTGTGCAAAACAAATCCGTTTTACGTAGAGTACAAGTGAGTTCACAAGTTTACAAGTGTTGTGTGCAGTACAAGCGAGTTTACAAGTGTGGTGTGCAGTACAAGCGAGTTCACAAGTTTACAAGTGTTGTGCAGTACAAGTGAGTTCACAAGTTTACAAGTGTTGTGTGCAGTACAAGCGAGTTTAAAAGTGTGGTGTGCAGTACAAGCGAGTTTACAAGTGCTGTTTGCAGTACAAGTGCGTTCACAAGTTTACAAGTGTTGTGTGCAGTACAAGTGAGTTCACAAGTTTACAAGTGTTGTGTGCAGTACAAGTACGTTTACAAGTGTTGTGTGCAGTACAAGTTCGGTCACAAGTTTACAAGTGCTGTGTGCATTACAAGTGAGTTTACAAGTGTTGTGTGCAGTACAAGTAGGTTCACAAGTGTTGTGTGCAGTACATGCGAGTTTACAAGTGTTGTGTGCAGTACAAGTGAGTTCACAAGTTTACAAGTGTTGTGTGCAGTACAAGTGCGTTCACAAGTTTACAAGTGTTGTGTGCAGTACAAGTGCGTTTACAAGTGTTGTGAGCAGTACAAGTGCGGTCACAAGTTTACAAGTGCTGTGTGCATTACAAGTGAGTTTACAAGTGTTGTGTGCAGTACAAGTGAGTTTACAAGAGTTGTGTGCAGTACAAGTAAGTGCACAAGTGTTGTGTGCAGTACAAGCGAGTTTACAAGTGTTGTGTGCAGTACAAGTGAGTTTACAAGTGTTTTGTGCAGTACAAGCGAGTTTACTAGTGTTGTGTGCAGTACAAGCCATTTCACAAGTTTACAAGTGGTGTGTGCAGTACAAACGAGTTTACAAGTTTACAAGTGTTGTGTGCAGTACAAGTGAGTTTACAAGTGTTTTGTGCAGTAAAAGCGAGTTTACAAGTGTTGTGTGCAGTACAAGTGAGTTTACAAGTGTGGTGTGCAGTACAAGCGAGTTCACAAGTTTACAAGTGTTGTGCAGTACAAGTGAGTTCACAAGTTTACAAGTCTTGTGTGCAGTACAAGCGAGTTTACAAGTGTGGTGTGCAGTACAAGCGAGTTTACAAGTGCTGTTTGCAGTACAAGTGAGTTTACAAGTTCACAAGTGTTGTGTGCAGTACAAGCCATTTCACAAGTTTACAAGTGTTGTGTGCAGTACAAGTGAGTTTACAAGTTTACAAGTGTTGTGTGCAGTACAAGTGCGTTTACAAGTGTTGTGTGCAGTACAAGTGCGGTCACAAGTTTACAAGTGCTGTGTGCATTACAAGTGAGTTCACAAGTGTTGTGTGCAGTACAAGTGAGTTAACAAGTGTTGAGTGCAGTACAAGTGAGTTTACAAGTGTTTTGTGCATTACAAGTGAGTTCACAAGTTTACAAGTGTTGTGTGCAGTACAAGTGCGTTCACAAGTTTACAAGTGTTGTGTGCAGTACAAGTGAGTTTACAAGTGTTGTGTGCAGTACAAGTGCGGTCACAAGTTTACAAGTGCTGTGTGCATTACAAGTGAGTTTACAAGTGTTGTGTGCAGTACAAGTGAGTTTACTAGAGTTGTGTGCAGTACAAGTAAGTGCACAAGTGTTGTGTGCAGTACAAGCGAGTTTACAAGTGTTGTGTGCAGTACAAGCGAGTTTTCAAGTGTTGTGTGCAATACAAGTGAGTTTACAAGTGTTGTGTGCAGTACAAGTGAGTTTACAAGTGTTGTGTGCATTTCAAGTGCGTTTACAAGTGTGGTGTGCAGTGCAAGTGCGTTTACAAGTTTTAATACGCATGCAGTACCAGTGAATTTACGTGTGTTGTAGGTTATACATTTGCATTAACATGTGTTGTGAGTAATTTCATAAGATATTACAATATTTATGATAATACATATTTAAATTGCAATATGAATGAATGAATATATGAATAAATGAATGAATGAATGAATGAATGAATGAATGAATGAATGAATGAATGAATGAATGAATGAATGAATGAATGAATAAATAAATAAATAAATAAATAAATAAATAAATAAATAAATAAATAAATAAATAAAATAAACACAAATACACATTAATTAATCAAATAATTAATAATAAAAATTAGTGTCTTACCGTCTTCTATTCCGTACTTCAAAAACAGCCTTCCGTACTAATTAGGGGTGATCTATCGTCTTCAAAGTAATAATGATATTGAATTGTTTCAGATTAACTTGTCAGTGTTTGAGGTTACTAGGAAGAATTATTTCATATGCTGTAAACTGTTGATTATCTAAGCGACAAGCATTTTGCTTCTAGCTTAGTGCTTGATGCAAATAGCAAATTAGGTAAATGAATTTTGCTATTTGTCTTGTTCGTGGCCATTCACTTCGGAGATTTTTCTAAGTTTTCTCCCGTGTAGCCCTTTTTTTCTGAATGCGACCCTCGGAATGAAAGTTCGAAACTCTTGCACCACAAAATGTAACCTGAATTACTGAAAGGATAAAGGTCGTGGAATAATAAAAACAATACCAGTTTACATGACATTTTAAACGTTTCACGTAGAAAGCATCTCTAAACGTGTAAGGTTAAACCAATTCTGATTCAGAAATTCCATCTGCAAAACAAAGAATGATAATTGTTTCATATTTATGAGACTTAAATTTCGTTTATGGTACGCGGTTTTCAAGGTGGTTTGAATGATTATGTATGATTAATCGGTACGCGGTTTTGAAGGTGGTTTGTAGGATAAATCGGTACGCGGTTTTCAAGTGGTTTGTATGATTAATCGGTACGCGGTACGTAGGAACCAAAAAAAACAAAACAAAGTAAAATTATGTGTTATCTGGATGTTATGTTTTCGTTTCGTATTATGAACTAAGTGTTAAACCCTCATCCATGCACACTTAGTTGGGTATCGGAGATGATTTCAGTGTTCATCTGTCTGTCCTTATGTTTCCGTGTCACTGAAGTAACTTGGTCTAACTTCATTAAGGACAAATTAATTGTCAGTTTTACTGATAATAAAAATTATCACATTCAGGACAGCTAAGCTTCTCCAAAAATACATATTTCATCGTTTTATTAATAAACATACAACCATGAAATTTATACTTAAACAAAATATTTCGACTTAACAGTAATGTGATTTTTCTGCTTAATTTGCAAATCTGAAGCATTTGTTGTATCCCTCTTCCAAAAACATCTATCCCACGACGTTCAAAGAACTGATATAATCCCACAATACCTGCCAAATAAGTTATTGTTAATAAAAACCTCGATTGAGAATCAATACTTCCTTGTCATTCATGTCAATTATCTCGATTTACAATTGGTATACGGTATAATTTTATGTCTAAAATTTAATTTGGCGAGGCTCGTGTATGACATTAGGCCACACCAAATTGATGTTTCGTTCCGCGGATTTACCGCTCCTATTTTTTTGAAAATGTTAAAAAAAAAAAAAAAAATAATTTTGTGCGCCCGCACCTACATTTTGATCGCCAACCAGATTTTTTCAGGTAATAATTTGTTAAAAAGGCTGAGCAATAATCAATTATATTTTTTTACGCTAGTTTACCTGTTTTTGTAAAGGGAAGTTACCGATGCGTGGTGTTTTCATACTGTATATCGATTGGTTTAGCATGGGTATCAATAAATTCAAACAAAATAGCGGCTTCCGGTATGAATAATGTGGGTGGAATTTTGGAAATGAAATCTTATGTTTGAAAATAAATATGTTTTAAGCATGCTTGTAGTCATTGTTCATCGTCGCATGCACTAAAGGATCATAAATTAAAGCAATAATTATGTTAAAAAGCATGTGTATCTGAGACTGGTAGCTATAATATTGCGTTGATAGTGACTCGTTTTGGATGGAAATGGAAATTATCAACTAAGTATTATTTGACTCAAGTCATAATACAAGTGACCAAAATTTTCCCTTATTACGACGATGCTGAAGATGACAACTCAACTTAACACACGGCCTCTAAACGCCAGCTCCACCACTTAACGGTGGTGCAAAGAAAAAGAGCTGACGACACTTCCGTGGTGGAGCTGTACCCTATGTTTACATGAACAAACGTGAGTATGATTTATATTTTATTTGATAATTTCATTTAACGGACTTATTTCGAAAATCGGAGAATGTGGTACCGTGTAAGAACACTTCTACTGTGGGTTGGTTACTATTTCGTTTCAATATTGTGTAAACTGTGGTGCCAGGAGCTTTTCTCCCGAATTGGACTTGTGCATATTTTGAGATCTGATTACCTGCAAGTGTATTTCGGTCCTTACACACCACGTACGAACATTCTCACGCATACAAACATAACTGCTATGTATAGTACCTATCCCGGAACACAACAAAACTGATAAAAACTTCTTAAAAAGGAAAAATGCACATATTTATAATAGTGGTGACGCTGTTGCCCTAGTGGTGGCGCTGTCGAGTAGTGGTGGCGCTATCGAGTATGTTTTGCGCTTGAAGTAATATAAAAAGTTAACGCTTTTGGAATGAATACAAAAGTTGCTATGTTTATCATTCATTGTTATGCTAGTTATGCATACTTCTTGCGGAAACAAAACTCTTCGCGAACTACCTTTACCTTACTGAAAACTTTTTCGAAAAGAAAAGGCTAGGTGCTGTTAATTTTTACTTGACCCTTAAATGTACTTGCTATGCAATCAGATCTCAAAATATGCACAAGTCCAATTCGGGAGAACAGCTCCTGGCACCACAGTTTACACAATATTGAAACGAAATAGTAACCAGCCCACAGTAGAAGTGTTCTTACACGGTACCACATTCTCCGATTTTCGAAATATGTCCGTTAAATGAAATTATCAAATAAAATATAAATCATACTCACGTTTGTTCATGTAAACATAGGGCACAGCTCCACCACGGAAGTGTCGACAGCTCTTTATTTGCACCACCGTAAAGTGGTGGAGCTGGCGTTTAGAGGCCGTGTAACAGGAACAGGAGTCATTGGTTGGTCCAAATTGATGCATCAAGCTCAGTTATTGTGTTTAGTTTTGAACAAATATTTTTTCACAAATAGCGATATAAACACTGGTCTGGATAGACCAAAACATAGGTAAGCCTAAGTTTATCACCTTAAATTTTGTTTTCTTTTGCAGCATCATCCGGGATTATAATGCACCAGTCAATTGTAACCACTGCCCCCACCCCTCGCTCCGGTCCGGGCGTATACCAGGGTCAGCGGGGGCAATAGGCCGTGTTTTTACCTTCAAGGTTGGCCCCGCAGTGCCTAGTGAATGCAGTTGTATTGTCTTCGTTCCAAAAATTGCGGGGAATGGGTCTTATCTAGGTTTCCCGGGGTGCGGGGGCATTTGGCAGGGATTTTACCAGCAGGTCGGGTATTTTACCCAAAATTGGATGGACCGGAAGTTAAAAAGCCCCGCTTTTCCAAACTAAGTTGGGCCATATACAATTGGCTGGTGCATAAAAGCATTCACCATAAAAGTTCTCTGCACATACCCTTGTTCTTTTTGTTTTGATAAGCACATGCCATTGCATTTCCTGTGATAATAAAAAACAAAACTTAGTACAGAAATTTAAATGTATATGGAGTCTGTTTGATGATGCCTGTGTAAAACATCATTTTGTATACGTCCAAAATCAATCTTAAGTATGTCTAAACACTTGCAAATGATGTAGTAGTGAATCGGGTAGATTTGTATTAGTCGTCTCAAACTTTTTCTTAAAAGCAGGGTTATTTTTTATTATGAATGATCGTCATATAAAAATACGTTTTAATTATATTAGAAATTTGATTTATCCATATAATATTTGTTCTAAACACGGAAAAATAAATAGTATCTATTCCGACATTTTCCCAATGACTATAAGAGGTTCAGTTCAAGATTGCATTGAAATGTGTTTAAGGGCAATTATATTTAACAATCTTTCCATTTCATACTGATTATAAGGAAAAAATATTTTTTCGCTCTTCGCTAGCTTCGGGATAAATTAAAAATGACAAAATTGTATTTAGTTTTTTTCGCTCGCTCGGTTCATTTTTTTTGCAAAAATCCGAGGGACGTAACATTAATATGGTGTGGCCATAGTGGTTTAAAGAAAAGATATTTCAGTCGGCAACAACGTTTCGAGCTGGGAACCTGTGACTTATCGTCTGTGCCATTCGGTTTTAAGTCATATAAACACATACTAATTTGGTCAAATTGTGTTTTCTTTAATCGATTTAAACATGTATTAGTACAAAGCTGTCATTGATGTCACCAGGGTTCGTTATCAGCTAGCTGGGTGTAAATATTGTTGTAATAAAAAACTCTTTTACATTTTCTTAAGAAAACGGAATTTTAAAAAAACCGAATTCTTAAATTGATAGCTAACACTCAAAATCCTATAATTTAAGCGCGTCCGCCGTCCTCCCTCCATCTGGCCGACCCCAACTCCAATTCAAAGTTTGTATCCACGTCCGCTGCTACCTCCACCCCTAACATTTGATTCATGTCAAGCGCCTCCAATATATCGTTCCGACCGGTACCTCCTCTCCCAACATTGCCTCCGCGTCCTCCGCCCCAGCCCCACGTCTTACCCTACAGCGCGCTTACTCAGTGCTATCCTCCTTCATATTGATATATAAATTCAATGTATTAGAAAGTTATGATTTTCTAATAACGAATGTTTTCCCTGTGATCTAGAAATGGATAGAAGTGATTAATCTTATAATGGACCAACTCTGATGTATTTTCATCGGCATTCGCCATGTAATTTTGTGGTTTCTCTGACACTATATTTATTTGTACAGCATTTCGCACTGATCTGTCATAAATCTGCCCAAAAGAGTCGGATTTGGCTCTTTTATAGTTCTACTTTTAAGTATACTTTTCAGATGTTTGGAAAGTTGTTCATCATATTTGCCCATCCAGTCCATTAAGTAGTTAAAATTGCCGTCCTCGCGGTTTTGGTTACTACACCATCTCACTCTATGAGGGATTTCTCATGACGAAAGATTTATCAATAAAACCAGCAGCGCCAACCTCTCTTAATGTGTCCAGGTCAGTCGAAATCCCAGACTCGGTCGAAAAACAACCGATTCTTGCCCTAAATGTACCACTTTTTAAAGGAGCTTAAAATTCATGCGGAATCATCTATCAACACGGTTACACTTCTATACATAGAGCGTGCCGTCTGTATGCGTGCAAAAAGCGCTGATGTAGGGCTTACTATATCTGTATATTGTACGAAGTCCCGGGAGTGTGAATGTTGATACGGCATTTTGAATAATTTAGTGTAGTCGTTTCTCAAAATCAGAAGTCGGTTTTAATATTTTTCATTGCATTTTATTCTTTTTATTTTATTTGTTTGCTCTGCGAATTTTAACCGAGGTACCTGCCTCGGTATTCTTGCGTGTTGCAACGGCGCTGGCGTGATGACCGTATCGCCTGATCCAAAAAACAACAACATGTAATGACACTCCGAAGACAATCAAATGGATAAAAACACATAAACATTGTATACCGCGTCAGGCCCAGCTTAATTAAACTGCACTGAATACATGTAACATAGACTACATTATATTTATTGTTTTGTGCCAAAGTCGCTTTTGTTTTAAATATATTGATATTGACGATAAAGGATTGATGATTATCTTCCAACGCAGTATTCATAATATATCTTAATTACGAAATTTAGTAACAAAAATAATGTTCTTAATTTAAGAATGTCACTGGTCGCATGTTTTGGTAACTTCTTTATACCCAATGAAGGTCAGTATGACCGAAATGTTGTCAGTATAAATGTTTAAAATTCTAATGTTGATGTTGGACTTCTATTATAAGTATTGATATAAATTTGACAATAACAACTTAAATTAAAAAATGACTTAAGTTGTTTTATGAATATCCGCAGGACTATTTGGTCCATTTGAATCAGATTTTAAACTGTTAAATCAAATTTCACAACATATCAGTTTCAGGTTAATGCATTTTATTTTATTTACTAATCATATGTTTAACACACATAAACATTAGTAACATACATTTGTTTATATAACAAGAAAGCGAACAAACCCCTTCTTTGCGTTTTAAAGATCCCCTGCGGTTTTGAAGTTATTATATAAAGACGACATAGTAAGATAGATCTATTTTGTTATGAAAATACATGCATTTTTTCACTTTGTCGTCTGCAACATTACTTAATGTTTATTCTACTGTTCATTAAAACCGACGATTCATCATTATAGTTTGTTAAGGAACATAACTAAGCATGTATTCTACTGTTTCATTGAAATGGTATGGTTTATCATTATCGTTTGCAACATTACGCATTGTTTATCCTACTGTTTCGTTAAAATGGTATGATTCCTCATTTTCGTATGTCGTCTTCAAAATAACATTGTGTGTATTCTACTATTTTTTGAAATGGTATGATTCCTTATTATCGTTTGTGGTCTGCAACTTAACTTAATTTTTATTCTACTGCTCTGTTGAAATGGCATGAATCCTCATTATCCTTTGTCGTCTTCAGCGTAACCCAGTGTTTATCCTACTGTTTCATTGAAATGGTATGATCCCTCATTATCGTTTGTCGTCTGCACATACCTCGGTGTTTATTCTACTGTTTCAATGAAATGGTATGATTCCTCATTATCGTTTGTCGTCTGCAACATAACTCAGTGTTTGTTTTACTGCTTCATTAAAATGGTATGGTTTATCATTATCGTTTGCAACATAACACATTGTTCATCCTACTGTTTCAATGAAATGGTTTATCATTATCGTCTGCATCATTACTCAGTGTTTATTCTACTGTTTCATTAAAATGGTATAATACCTCATTATCGTTTGTCGTCTGCAACACAACTCCGTGTTTATTCTACTGTTTCATTAAAATGGTATGCTTTATCATTATCGTCTGCAACATAACTCGTGTTTATTCTACTGTTTCATTGAAATGGCATGGTTTATCATTATCGTCTGCAAAATTACTCAGTGTTTATTCTACTGTTTCATTAAAATGGTATGGTTTATCTTTATTGTTGTTGTTGTTGTTTGTCGAATTATGGCGTCGTCGTCGCCTATGGTCTCGATGTACTTTATCGAATATTTTTGCCGATATCATCTTTGTGCTTTATTCTATGTACTTGTACTCTTGTTACTTTTTTTTTTTTGGACTCATCGAATTTTGGAAAGTTGTCTGTTTTTTAAAAAGGAATTATTTTTTGTTATTTTTTATAAAATTAAATATTTATAGCCTGTTTGTTTCTGACAGATATAAGCTTAATGAATCCATCAGTTCTTCTTTCGCACATGTATTCGTTATTTCTTCTATTTCACCCGCCAATAACCCCAACGTAATTGCTGCATTGGGTATGCAATATCTGTATAGTATTTGCAAAGTTCTTTCTTCCAGTCCTCTTCTAGCTTCATCATACTTTTTACAGTAGAATAAGAAGTGGTCTACGGTTTCAGGAACTTGGCAGACACTGCAACAGTTGTCTGTTTGGTCTGGTGTCAGTTTTGCCCATTGATCTTTTAGCCAGGTGTGACCACTTAGGAGTTGGTTGATTTGGCTGAAACTTTTTCTTTTCTTTTCACCAACGCAGTTTCTTACCCCGGGTGTGACAAAGATGTCATGTATGGCGGAAGACCTCTCAGAGTTACGGTATTGCGATGACCATTTTTAATTGCTTTTCTTTTCATCATTTGCATGACTTCACCTGCATCTTTCTTTTCATCATCGAATTCTGCTTCATCAAATTCTGCTGCCTTCTTAGCCCCTTTTTTTGCCTGCTCGTCAGCCAGCTCATTTCCCTCTATGTTTTTATGGCCAGGTATCCAGTGCACATGGAGTGTATTACCATTGTCCTCTAAACTTGTTACAGATGTTTTAATGTTAAAAACGGTTTCAATTTTGTTCTTGGGAATCTCTCTTGAAAATGCTGTTGATATTGCTCCCTGGCAGTCTGTGAATATGTGAATGTTTTTTCTTTGTGGTGTTGTAGCTGTTAGGAAGTCCAGTGAAAGTTCAATACCCGCCATTTCGCCAGAAAAGTTATTGCCAAGTTTTGACACGCCCTTATTTAACAAAACTGGATTTGTCTTGTATCCTTCAAGATAGATGGCAGCACCCGCACCGGTAGGGCCTGGGTTACCCAGTGAAGAGCCGTCTGTAAACACTAGGATGTCTCCTCCAGATGTAGCATCTAGTACGTGTGCTATATTTGCTGTCTGGGTTTCCTTATCCACAGTGAATTGTTCGAAGCTAACCTTTTCGCGTGTCCTAGAAAGACCAATGTACTTCACGTTGTACTCAAATTCCTTCTCTATATTTTCTAGCTTGATTTTGTCTTTGAGTTCTGTGTAGCGGCACATTAGAAGCGCAAATGTTGTAAGTTTCCCTCTAAAACTTGACCTATTTGACATCCACTTGTTAAAGTCTGCTTTCAGTGGATGTTCATCTCTTTTGGCTACAATTCTGACCAGTTCCTCTGCCTGTCTCAACTTAATGTGAATGTTCATTGGTAGGGTATATGTTAATAGTTCCAATGATTCTGTGCTTGTACTTGGTAAAATTCAACTAGCTTTTAACATGGCGCTGCGTTGGACCGGTTCAAATGCGCGTATGCATTGGTCAGTTTGAGTGACCAGTACAGGTAAGCCAAAGTCCAAAATTGGCAAGACCAAGGCTTTGTAGAGTTTCATATATGTAGTCTGTGTGCAACCTCTGTATTTACTTGTGAAACAGTCAAGTCCTTTTAGTGCCCTTTAGCCAGCCATTGATTTCTCATGAATGTGGGTGTTGAATGACAAGTTGTTGTCTATGGTTACCCCTAGCAATTTTTTTGTTTTGAACCAGCTCAATGGGAATATTATTGTAAACCAACTTCTTAAAGGGTTCAATGTCAGTTTTGAATAGGATTGCCTTAGTTTTTTCAGAGGCTATGCTCATGTTCCATTGATCACACCATATATTAATCTTATGAAGATCTTCATTTGTTTTTTCAATGGCGTTTTCAATTGACTTGTCACTGTTCCATATGCTGGCATCATCTGCAAATTCTGTATGATGTCCGGTCACTCCGTCCATGCTGTCCCTTGTGTAGAGGTTGCAGAGTGTTGGGCTCAGAACAGACCCCTGTGGAATGCCTACTTTAGAAATGATTAACGGAGACTTGTGGTCATTTACCTTTAGGTAGTATTTTCTGTCGGTTATGAACTCCTTCAAGTATATCCAAAGTCTTCCACGAATGTTGCTGTTGAATGCCTTTTGGAGTAGACCAGCCCTCCAAACTCTTTCAAAGCATGATTCATAGTCCATGATGACTAATGCTGATTTTTCACCCTTATTGTTGTTTTCCTGTATGCTTTGTACAATACGTAGTAGGGATTGCGTACAAAACTTATTTTTCCTATATGCATTCTGATATTTTGACACTGCTTGTTCTGTTTCAAGTCTCCATGTTAGTCTCTTTTTTATAATTTTTTCAAGTAATTTTCCAATGATGCTTTCTAATGTTATAGGTCTGTATGATTTAACTGTATTGTAGTTTTCTTTTCCAGGCTTTGGTAGCATAATTTTGGGGTCTGTTTTAAAACCGCCTGGCAGTTTACCTCTCTCCCAGCATCTTTGGAACAAGAAAAGCAGACTTTTGCTTAGCATTTCGCCACAATTTTTCAACATTACCCCAAAAATTCTCTCTTCTGGACATGGTGCACTGTTCTTGTCAAATTCTTTTAATACCGATTCTACTTCATCAAGTGTTATGTCTGAATTTTCCATTGTGTGTGGATCTCTCACCAGAGACATTCTTTCATCATTTTCAATGGTTTCAACTTGATTTTCAATTTGGTAGTAATGTGTGTGGCACTTTTCTTTCACTTCGAGTGTTTCTTTACCATATTTTTGTTTCATTTCTTGAAAAATCTCCACATCAGATACTGCTAAGGATAAGTCTTCTTTAACAATAGGCTGGACTGCACACTTGGATTCATCACTTCTATGTTTGTTTATTATTTTCCAAACCTTCTCTGGTTTCCTAGGATCCAGCTCATGTGTCAGTAGGTCAAGGTATGCAGTTTTTGCCTTTTCTATAGCTTCCTGGAATGCCTGTCTTGAAATACTAACTGCACGTTCATTAGCCGGATCTGACCTTACCTGGAATTTTCTTTTTGCCTGTTTGAACTTTTTGTTGAACTCATTTAATTTAGGTGACCAATAACCTTTGCTATGTGGACAAATCTTCTTCTTAGGTATCACATTTTCTGCACAGCTGAGAAGAGTCTCTACTAGAGATGCATACATTACATCCACACTTGAGTTTGTTTGTTGTTCAATCCATGACTGTAATCATCTGCAACATTACTCAGTGTTTATTCTACTGTTTCATTAAAATGGTACGATTCCTCGTTATCGTTTGTCCTCTGCGACATTACTCAGTGTTTATTCTACTGTTTCGTTGAAATGGTATAGTTTATCATTATCGTTTGTCGTCTGCAACATAACTATGTGTTTATTGTACTGTTTCAATGAAATGGTATGATTCCTTATTATCGTTTGTCGACTGCATCATAACCCAGTGTTTATTCTACTGTTTCATTACCCATTTATTTTATATGTACTCTACATGAAGTAACTAGGAGTTTTAAAATTTAATTATTGTAAAATTATGTTAAAGAATCACTGTCTGTTTGTAATTCTATTCTTTTTAATTCTTGTTATTATTGTTTATCCTTTACCAAACTGTTTTTTAATACGACAACATAGGGCCGATTGTTCAGAACATTGTTAAAGTTATCAAGTTGTTAAATGAATCGATGTTTATTTTTTAATCTTCAATACTCATAAAAAAATCATGGACACACATGTGGCTACGTTACTTTTGATATATATTGAGTCAGCGGATTCCGCTATGTATGTTTAATTGAATTACATCCGCACATAATGAAATGTATCACCTTTAAACGTTAAAAAGGATTCCGTTAACAACGTCGTTAACTTTGTCAAATTTCTTAACAATTGGCCCATTGTGATATAAATATACATAATAATTTATGTGTATACCTTAAACTTACTGCCCTTAATACATTGTTGATGTTATACAAAATGTATGTTTATTTTTGCACTTACCATGTAAATACACTTGACAAAAATACTATAACTGCATGTGTTAAAAGGTTTTTTCAGTTCTATTTTGTCCAATGAAGAATTCTATTGAAAGCCTGAAGTTAGTTTTGATAAGCGGTTTCAATTACATAACAGAAACACGCCATCGCCAGATAGGCGACAAGAAAGACAATATGTGGGATGAAGGCATCCATTGACATACAGAACGCGGCCAGTCGCCACATTGTTGAATCTTGATACTCGCAGCCTTTAAGTCCGTTATCCGCCTCCAGACCAATACCTGTGAAAGAAGTATAAATTACTTCAAAAATAACCTACGCTACTTGTACAAAATACTCTTTCCTTAAAATTCATGTAAATTCAAAGATTATAGTTATTTACTGCAAACCAAGCGGCCAAGCCTGCTTATCTATACATTGTATTTATGTTCATAATCTCCCAGCTAACACATCACGTTAGTACAACGTTGTGTAAAGGTTGTGGCATGGTTATGTTTTTGTACAACGTGGTGGCAACATTGTGAAAACGTTATGGAATGTTTTTTTTAATTTATTATATTATAGCTTACATTAGTTCACATTCCATAAAACGTTAATATTACATTAATGAAAGCATCTGACAGTATTTGCGATTAACATATATGTTTTTAATTTGGGTTGAAAAAAACATTGTTACCACATTGCATTAACGTTGTGAAGAACACGTGACGTTGTTTCAACGTTGTTTTATCATTATCTTTCGGAAAGCATTATTTCGAAATTATATTTATAGAAAAAAAGATGGTTTATCTACAATTTGATGATATTAAAATAAAATAACTGTTCTAAAATATTTGTTAAAATATAAAATATATAAAAATGTTAAGTGATGCTTTGCGATTTTCACAAAGGCAAAATAATTGTCAGACGTCAGCTGCGCGGTCTTAAAATTACTCTCCGAAAATGAGAATTGCCAGAATACATTTTACGTTTCAATTTATATTAATGATGTCAAAAAGATTTTCCTAACCAGACGCAATAAGGACAACAGTTGCGAGAAAGTCTGCCAGCAGGTACACGTGGTATCTGTAGAAACCCGTGTCAGACAGTTCCACGGGGTTGTTGTGGATCAGGAGGATCATGATCCAGAACACGGACTCCTTAACCGCCTAAATAATAATAATAATAATAATGATGATGATGATGATGTTGATGATAATGATGATGATGATGCTCCTCCTCCTTCTCCTCCTACTCCTACTACTACTACTACTACTACTGCTACTGCTACTGCTACTACTACTACTACTACTACTACTACTATTATTATTATTACTACTGCTACTGCTACTGCTACTGTTTCTGATGCTGTTTCTGCTGTTGCTACTTCTCCAGCTGCTGCTGCTGCTACAGCTGCTGCTGCTGCTACTGTTGCTACTACTGCTGCTGCTACTGCTACTGCTGCTGCTACTGCTGCTGCTGCTACTGCTACTACTACTACAACTATTACTACTACTGCTACTTCTACTGCTTCTGCTACTAGTACTACTACTATTACTACTATAACTACTACTACTACTACTACTACTTCTACTACTACTACTACTACTACTACTACTACTACTACTACTACTACTACTACTACTACTACTACTACTACTACTACTTCTACTACTACTACTACTACTACTACTACTACTTCTACTACTACTACTACTACTACTACTACTACTACTACTACTACTACTACTACTACTTATACTACAACTACTACAACTACTACTACTACTGCTACTTCTACTGCTACTGCTACTAGTACTACTTCTGCTACTGCTACTGCTACTTCTACTGCTACTATTACTACTACTACTACTACTGCTGCTACTACTACTACTACTACTTCTACTACTACTACTACTACTACTACTACTACTACTACTACTACTACTACTACTACTACTACTACTACTACTACTACTTTACTACTACTCCTACTCCTACTACTACTACTACTACTACTACTACTACTACTACTACTACTACTACTACTACTCATACTACTACTACTACTACTACTACTACTACTACTACTACTCATACTACTACTACTACTACTACTACTACTACTACTACTACTACTACTACTACTACTACTACTACTACTACTACTACTACTACTACTACTACTACTACTTCTACTTCTACTACTACTACTACTATTACTACTACTACTACTTCTACTACTTCTACTACTTCCACTTCTTTTTCTTCTTTTACTACTACGTCTACTTCCACTTCCACTATTATTATAATGATTATCACAATAAAAATGAGTATATTTAGGTACAGTGTATTTCATATAACATAAGTACATATAAGATAGGTCCATATGACAAAGAAGCACACAATCAATATAATATACTACTTTCTGATAAATCATAAAGGACAAAATATAAGAATGCATTTTAAGTTTTCTGAATATAAACCTTAGTTTGTTAAAATATTTGAAACGAAACACAGTTCAAACTACAGAATAACATACGGTTGCTTACCTTCACGATACAGTAGATCCCGCTGATGCAACATATGGCTGGGAGAGTGCTGACCGTCCACAAACCTGACAATATACTACAGCAGTTACGTGTTTCTTAAAGGTATACGGGTTAACTACTTTTTGAGTTCTACGTCATTCAGGTATATGCACGAGAACACCTGCACCATATGGTATGAGAAGGCTGGTGCAATGCGAGTTTATATGGTATCATATTTAGAAAAAAGTAAGGATCAGATCGCATGCTTATACAAAGAAAAATTCGAAAACGAAATTTAAGGTATCACCTCAATGAGATGAATTAGAAGTGTAGATCTTACAATGGTAAACGTCTAATAGTTAACTGAATATAACCATAAAATATAAAAAGTATCAATAGAGATGTAGCGAATTATTATACATGCGTGTAGCTTTTATGCGTACAAGTAAACCTTACTGTTGAAGCTAAATGTCACTTGAAAAAGCTCCCTCGCTACGTGTATCAATCGTAACAACTAGGTAATCTCCGTAAATGTTCGGGTTTGACCTCGCTAATCGGCTTCAAGATATACGAAAATGCGACGAGACCACCGGATTATAATTCAATAGTCATATCACTAAGTAGACCCATTCGATAACGTTAACAGAGTACTGAAATCAAACATTTCAATTCGTGTCTTGATTACGCTTGGGAGAAACTTGAAAATGAACTTTCAGGACCGGTATAATGTCACTACTTCACCTCCCTAAGACATAAAATATGTCCCTTGAAAACACATATACACAACGTATTCGATATGGTCGCCGCCATGATAGATTATTTTGAAAGACCCGTATTATTTTAGAGGTCATGCGCGACTGTAAATTATTCGATAGGCTTATCGACTCTCGATAAAACGCCTTCTTGCCATAACTGTTGATAACGTCTGAGTTCGGACTCAAAAATTCATGATACTCGATGACTGATACTGTATTATTTTTACCATATTTGCACTTTAAGTAACATTTTTACTACAAAATTTAGATTTTGTTTTTGTTTCTGATTCTGAGTCTTAACCGTAGACCCAAGACGTTGTGAAGATGGACCAACGCTATCAACTTCACGCTTCAAACTTCGATGACGTAGCAATCAAAAAGAAATTCACACATACAACCAGAATATTGTTTTAACTGTTTTTCTTCTGCAATTTCGGTATTAAAGAGTAAAATAATGATAAAATTAACATTTTCAAATGCATTATCGGGAACAATACTTCTTCCTTTAACATATGAGCGATTCCCTTTAAACGTGCTTTAGCAGTTTTAAACAACCTACCAATTATCCAGCGGAAGAGCGTCAGTAGAATTCCGTATCCGGTGATGATTATTGCTCCTGTCGGAGTAAAAAAACACGTTTGAATGCACCATGTCTTCCGTCCAAAAAACAATAAACGCGTTTATTTTTAATTTGGAATAGGAACTTGATATTTGAAGAATTATGCAATCATTAGATTAACAGTTTAAAATGTTATCTTAATGAAGAATGTTAATTGTATGACAAATTTCTGATGTGAGAAAATTGAACACCTAAGCTGTCCGATACATTCAATTTTCATTATATGCAGCTATACTTTAAAACACACATGTATAACGTCTGTATATGTCGGTAATAATATAAAGATAATTCGTCATTATTTACTGATAAAAAATTATTATATAAAGGTAAATCCTCATCGTATGAAATAATATTTATCAGATTACTTAGGCGTCCCATATAAGAAGGTGATTGGGTTACCGTGTGTGAAGGATTCATCAATGTTAATAAAGGGATGGAACAGACTGTTGTTACAGCAACCTGAAGGAAAGAAAAGAAAAGAAAATGGAAAACTTTTACAAAAGAGGCATTCGAACTGACAAGCAATTACTTAATGTACCGGTCAAAAACACGGCGCGGATACGGACAGAAACGAAATAATCCCTATCGATCCGTACCTGAGCCATAGCTCAACGTAGTATCCGGTATTAATCCGTGCAAACAAATAGTCAAAACCTATTCAATATTTATCCCACACTTGCAACTTTCTTCAACTTTTAGAGATGTACAGAAGTTATAGTCATCCTTGGCCATTTGGGCATGCCTTTGGTTACCCGAAACTTGGACGGTTCTAAATCGTTGAGCATCAGAGACACATCCCCGTGCTTTGCAAGTTGCCAACCGCAGTAAAACGTAGTTCAACATAGTACGCCGACATTATCCGCGTCCTGTAGTTTTTTCTTCCCCATTTCTCACCGTTTTCTGCCGCACTAAGACGTACTTGCTGCAGGCGTTCGTAAAAAGCAAAAGCAGAGTTGTGTTTACTATCATGAATTTTATATTGTTATTAAAGTATAAAACATTAAACTGTTTTTCGATACACTGACAACCAAATTTCATAACATGGTGTCAAAAGTGAAAATGGACAGAATGATAAAAAGGTTTATTCAGTGATACTGATGATTACGTTTTCTACACGAACGGATAAAATCACGGATTACAAAATGAACAAATTTCATCCGCCGAATACTTGTAACTTTTCATCCACTTAATAGGTGGAATGAAGAGATGTTAGTATGTTTAGTATGATTTAGGACAGCTGCAAAATTACAGAAAGACAAAGAAGAGGGGCGCATTTCGTGTTTTATATATTCGATCGGAAAATACGCTTAATATTTAACTTAAAATTTCGGCAAAAGATCAAAATAAATTTGTTACCGTGTTGGAAAAGTTTAACGGACCTTTCACACAAAAATGAACAAAAGGTGAATCGATCAAATCTTTAATCAGGAGTTGGCTGAGAGATGGGTGTTCAACGCTGCCGTAAATCAGAACAAATCCGTGATGGCAAAGTGGTCGGAATTCTCGCAAAACACCTGTCAGAGAAAATGCAGTTAGAAGGCGATCTAACCATGGAAAAAGCCGTCTCAATGGCGAGGCAAAGTCAACTTGGAAAGGGACAGTATCAAGCACAATCTATTCGACCTGCCGAATTGGCTTTAAAGAGCAAAACTTAATTCTGGTGGAGGGTGTGGCCAGCCTCAACAAGGCTATCAACGTCACAACAGTGTTCTTGGTAAAATTGCAGGCATGGCTAAACGGGAATATACCATCCCAGAAGTGCCGGAAGTGTTGGAATTGAATTATTTTGCAACAGGGGCTGACGTTAGAGTCATTTCTGAGTCTTCATTCAAATCTTTAAAAGAGAAACCAGCGCTAAGGCCGAATGGAAATGTTCGGATGTGTGTCGATCCGAAAAAAGAACGCGAACGCTGCATGATACCAAATATTAACAGCGTTTCACCGAACTCGAAACCATGACAGTCTTTTGAAATTTAGGTGCAGCGAATGGGTTGTATCAGTTACCGATTGATAACAACAGCTCGAGGTTAATGACACTTTTTACGCCATACCATCGATATGCGTTCAAACGCGTTCCGTTTGGGATTATGTCAGCTCCAGAAATATTTCAAAAAATGTCTGAGGTTTTTGACAAATACATACAGAAGAAAATTAACAGTTTGAGTAGAATCCTTCAAATGATCTAAAATTCGAGACTGAAAACAAAACATACTAAAATAGTATACAATTATATATATCGTTGCAATATAAATGGTGAAAAGGATTAATGAATAATTTCAAAAAATGTCCTAGCAGTAAAAGACCTTAGCAAGCTAAACAATGTCACGGAATTAAGACGAGTGAAAGGAATAACTTTTATCTAGGCAGTTACACACCAAATTTGCCTACACTCATAAGCTGAATGACTGCTTGTTGAGTTCAAAATTTGTGTGGTCGTTTCACAGGGTGATTTTTTTTTAAATAAAACGAATTATGACATATCGAAACCTTTAACTCTTAGAGCTGAGGACAGTAATTGCGGACTAGACTGGTACATTGTGCCTTAAAAGAATGTTCGAATCTCATGCCTTTAGGAAGTTGTTCGAGAACGTTGTCCTTTACGGAAAAAAAATACGCGCATATTGAGATTGAAGAGACCACCTGGTATGGGGATGAATAAAACTATGGCTAGACTCATTTGACAGACCACAATCCGCTGAAATCGCTTATTAGCAAGCAGGACAATGACCAACCACCTTAAATGTGTCAGAGCCTTCTCACGCGAATACATTTAATCCTATATGCAATTACATACCTGGCAAAGAAATGGTTGTGCCAGATACCCCTTTTAGGTCTCAATTGAATGTGTTTGATCACAGTGTTGAGAATGAGGAGGTACGAATAGTTAGAAATAACTTACCATCAAGGAAAGTCTGTTTTCGGCTGAAAACAAGAGGGAAAACTACATAATTTAACCGTTGGCAACGATAACATATGAGATAAAACATGCGATATCTGTGAGATTAAATGATGATTATAGCTGATACATGCATGTATGGCGATTGTTATATCTTTATCGTTGAAATTCTTTCTTGTCGACTTCAAAACATTTAAATGTCAACAAAGGTTGACAAATTAAGCCACAATTATTAATAGAGTCCATATGGCTAATAAAATATGCAAAGTATCAGTCTTCAATGGTGCAGTGGCCATTCTGCGAAATATTGCAAAACCTGTGTATATCAAGAAGTGTAAACGCGCCCCAATGTGTGCACAAAAAAAAGAACATACATGTGTAACAATTTACTGCTTAAATATTAACCTAGGCTGGTACTGCAGCTGTTCCATACGTTTTCCCTCTCCCATTTCCACGGTAGCGACCTCCACCCGTTGCTCAACGCGTTCCATCCTTCCTCCATCGCTCTGTGAACGTGTTCCAATGTGTAAGAGATATCATCGACGGCCCGTTCTGTTAAACTTTAAACGTATTCCATGGGGAATTGACAACGTCTCGTTCAAATGAATACGTTTGAATGCATGAAGCAGGGGAAACAACACTTCTTCTAATAAATATGCATGTTTCAATTTAAAAGGCAATAATCATGTACTATACGCTGTACGTTGTTAGTTTAAGCCCGCCCGCCCGTCCATCCGTCCGCCCGCCAAACGACATCCGAATCTAATAACCTGGTTTACGTTGAAAACATTGCTGCTCTCATTAACATACATACATACATGCATGCATGCATGCATGCATGCATACATACATACATACATACATACATACATACATACATACATACATACATACATACATACATACATACATACATACATACATACATACATACATACATACATACATACATACATACATACATACATACATACATACATACATCGCATGCATGCATGCATACATCCATCCATCCAGACATACATACATACATACATACAGACATACAGACATACAGACATACAGACATCCATACATGCATGTATACATACATACGCACGCACGCACGCACGCACACACACACACACATACATCTAACAAATTCCGAGGAAAAACGAATACAGTAAACATGAAAATATACACACGCATGCTCGCACTCATGCACGCACGCATACGCACGCACGCACGCATACACACACACATACATTTAACAAATTCCGAGAAAAAAACGAATACAGTATACATAAAAATATACACACGCATGCTCGCACTCATGCACGCATGCACGCACGCACGCACGCACGCACGCACGCACGCACTCACGCACGCACGCACGCACGCACTCATGCACGCACGCACGCACACGCACACACACACACACACACACAACATACATTACAAACATACATACATTAAACAAATTCCAAGCGAAACGCATACAGTATACCGTAAACATACATACACACATATAACAAAATCGCAGCGAAATAAAACAGCATACCGTAAGCCAAGTGGAAATCCTCGTAGATACCACATATTGGTAAAATGAAGACATCGTTGCGAGCTCCTTTACGTATTTTCAAACTGTGTTATCAGGTATATTTGTCGATTAACAGATGATATCTTAAAACCAAGAAAGGAAGTAAATTACTGACAGGATCTCGGTGGTACATAACGATCACGTGTTGTTATCTCAAGCGTGCTTTCACGGTCATGAAATCAGTACAAGTTGTTTTCCCTTTTTGAGTTTCAAAAAAATATTTTTTGCACACATGTTTATGTTGTGGCCACATTCCATATCCTCGTTATTGTGATATATTTAAGCTTATTTTAATTAACAATTAACAATTCATTTGCTTGTTGTGTGTTTTCTGCCTTTCTCAGATCATTTGGGTCGCCGGATGAATTCTACTTTAACAAGTTAGACAGCTCTAACGATAACGACCGCTTAAATATCAAATCATTATAGTGATTGGTCCTAATATGTGAATTAGTACATGCTCAATGCCAAGTGTATCTAAACCTATAGACGGTAACCAATGTCAATCAGACTTAATAGTAATTATATTACATAGGTGACCTTTTGGTATTGCTCAAATACATTACTGTTGTAAATGGCTATTTGTGGCTGCCATGACACCATGAACACAAAATACTTCAACAAAAGTCACTGCACCAAAGTAAGAACATGAATCGCAGAGCTGATATGTTATCTGCATTAAATTACGCGCCGATTGATGATAACGGGTAATAACAGGTTGATGATAACCTTTGAAGGCCATTTGGGCAAAATATATAAAACATCTTGTTCTTTCTTAACATATTAAAGTCATGACCAATTGGTCATTGATTGTATTTGGATGTATTTGCAATGACCTTGAAATTTAAGATGTTTTTTTTTTTGGTCTCTGGATAGGTAAGTCAAAAAATCAACCCGTCACTATGTTACATGGTGTACAATTTACTACAAAACGTGTTAAATCTCTTGGCGTCTACTTTGGAAATAATAAAAATGAATGTGTAAACCTAAGTTGGACCGACAAAATCGAAAAGTGTAAGCAGCTAATTAACACTTGGAGTAAACGAAAACTTTCATACTTTGGGAAAATAACGGTCATAAAAACCTTACTTTTTCCCAAGCTTGTTTACTTAGCTCAAAATATTGTAACTCTCGATAATATTTCTAAGATAATTAATTCAATGATCTTCGAGTTTTTCTGGAACGGAAAAAAAGATAAAATCAAACGTAAGACAGTTATTGGTAACAAGCTTGAAGGTGGTCTAGATATGCCAGATTTCAAGTTATTTTCTATAACCATGAAAATAAAATGGGTAACCCACCTTATCAGTACAACAAGCGCAAGCTGGAAAACAATACCATCTCTTATGTTTGACCAATTCGGCAAGAACTTCCTAATTTTCTACATGAACATTGACTCTATCAAGTCCTTACAACCACTTACAAACCAACTGAGCCTTTTTATAAAGACTTACTGTCAATATGGATCCACTTTTCACAAATGTCTGTTCATCAAGACAAAATGTCTAACACATTTTATAATATTAGGAAGGAAATAATCTGGGGTAATAAATTCATAAAATGTAATAACAAAAGTCTCTTCTTCAAAACCTGGATTGATTCAGATTTGATATTCATTAATGACATAATTTCAAATAGCGGTGACATAGAAACACATTTAATTTTGAATAATCTTAAAAACAAAACAAATTGGATGGCAGAAATTTATACGTTAAAAAAATCTATACCAGCTAGCTGGAAAAATATTGTTAAATCAAATGAATCATTAAATACTAGAGTTAACACAAAGCTAGAAATAAAGATTCAAAATAAACCTCTAACCGAAATGACAAATAAAGAAATTTATCAGCTTTTTATTGGGCAAGTTTTTGAAAAACCGTCCATTCATGGTTACTGGAATCGCAGGCTTCGAGAAAAAGTAGAATGGAAATCATGGTATTATATAAATCATAAATGTATTGTTGACAATAAAGTTAAACAGTTTAAAATTAAACTGTTACATAATCTTGTGGCAACTAACCTGAATTTATTCACGTGGAAATTGAGAGACTGTCCTTTATGCATATGTTGCCATGAAGTAAAAGATTATGAACATTTTTTTATACAGTGTTCTACTTTATCAACTTTTTGGAACACTATAAATTCCGTGTTTAAAAAATGTGGTATAAACAAACATCTCAACAACATAAAATACATCTTGGTAGGATATAAGATATACCAAAAAGAATATAATTGCGTCAATATTGTATTTAGCCAAATTTGCTACTATATTTATAAAACATTCTTCATCAGTGATAGGAGAGCAAAACACATTGTTATTTTGAATCATTTGTTTCATGATTTGCTTACTTTACAGACGTTCTTAAAGAAAAAAAATGTGAATGTTTGTTTTCTGAATGAGTTTATTAACAACATTAAACACATTATTTAACAATATATTGAAGATATGTATATTCATGACAGTTGTATGTATTATTTTATATGTATAGCGGTACGATTGTGAATTCTTCTAAAGAAATAAACGGACTGTTAGTAATTGCAGTTCCAAAGAGAAAAAAGATGTTTTTTTGAAAACTTGCAGAACGGGACAGTGTGTGTCCACATGTTTCTGATTTTTGCAATTGTTGAATTTTGTTTAATAATACATTCAGGTTAATGCATTGATTTACTGATTTTTGAAATTTTCTATCACAACTTATAATAAAAGGACAGGTCAACTTTATGACCCTCATAAATTCTGTATTTCTTAAGAGAAATCGATAGAGACCGTCGTTAGCCTGATAAGCTCCAAAGTTGACAATGATTTCAATTTACCGCCATCTGTCAAATGAATTCGAATGTGTTACGTAGTTTTGTGTAATGAAGTCAAGGGAGGCTACTACAGCGAAACTGAGTCAGAAGTTACAGAATTCACTTTATTGAGCAAAATAAGAACAAAATATGTTATGTCTTAGCAAAATTAAAAATATGCTAATACGAAAACAATTATTAAATGTCACAGCACAAAAAACAAAACAAAAAAGGTACTTATTTTACGAGTAAACACCAATCGTCATTTCCTGTAGACGTAACGCGGCCATTTTTAACAAAGTAAATATATGTGGAATTTTTTGACGATCATAAAATGCAGAATTGAGGGAAATTCGTGAGTCAATCTCTATTTCTATCGATGACACGAATTCGATTTTTTCTTTGTTTTGGCAAGCTGCTCATATTTATGATAATAAACATGGACAGTGCGTCAATTTATGACTTCGAAATGGCAATCAACTAGTTAACTGAAGTACATGTAACTGTCTAGACAGATTGAAAGTATTCTCTGCTTCGTGTATATCATATATGCATTGATACATCCATCTGTCGTGAAGCTCAACTATCCTAAACTATAATGTTATAAATGTTAGGTGATTTCATATTAGCTCATTTAATTGTTCGAGGGCACCTGTATTCGCCTGAGCCCGAAGGGCGAAGACCAATATTGCTTAGTGGGGACAACTCATTTGGCCATTATGACATAGCCTAATCAATAAGTATGTTATTTATTAACCATCACATTTTCTTCGATAGTTTGATTAAAACATTCTCATTCCTTACCTTAAGTTACCATTGAAGCTTCTATCCTTCTTCATTCATTTGTATTCTGCTTTTTCTAGTCGGGACTGGGCTGATTTTGACATACATCTCTTATAGTAACATTGCAGGCCGCGTGTGCTGTACAGCCTGAAGGAAAATTTGTTATTTAAATTATTTCTTGAATCGTTAGCCAAAAGTTCAAAATTGTTCTCCCATTCGTCGTCCAAATGGCTGCCTTTCAAGATAATTTACAGCATTTTTATGTTTGGGCGAGTTTCGATAGCCAATGAAATTGTTCATTCCTCTAACCCCCCTCCCCCACACACACGCACGCACACACAAATTAAACAACCCATCGCATACCATAGCTAATCAGATTAGATGGTCAATTACTATATTTGTATACGCTTGCAATTATTTGCAGTTTCAAACATATGATTATAAAAAAAACTACAGTTATTTAATGAAAACACTTCACATTTGTTAGGCCATTTTTTAATCATTGGTTAACGGATACCTTTAAAAAAACTATCGGATAGACGGTGGGGGGGGGGAAGGAATCCAGACATATTATTCAGTTTTTAACAAAACATGTTTTATCATAGTGTGGTGGCAAAACCCGAAACCCAAAGATCGAAATGTCAACAAATTGAAAAGACATGTTCAAAAACGCACATGAATGACAATTGAAAAAGAATAAATGCTAAGGTATATTTTGATTTCTATGCAACACAATGTCTGGAATGCCTCATTATTATTATGAATATTGATATTTTCAATGTTCACTTTAAGTCATATACATGGATTTGGCTTTAAATTCCAATACTCCCTCCTATAACTTTCAGATTTAAACAATATAATGATGATATAAACATTTCATTCACTTTACCTTGAAATCATGTCAAATAAAATCAATATTATTATAAAATTTAAGTTTAAGTGTCACATTTGAAGAGCATTCCTGAGTGCAAGAGTTTTCCTATTTGCAACACAATTGCCACCTGTCGGCCTTACAATGAAATATGTCTGTGTGTGCCCAGCACTCGGCTCCTTAAACTAAACCAAGAAAATGATTTCTTAAACAAGTAGATGGTCTCCATAACTGTAAAACAATTAAAGCCCTCTTGAACAAACACGTCGTCGTCGTGGCACGGGCTTGGATCTTGGACTGGGGTAGCTCAACAAGATAAGGTTGAATTTTCTTCAACGCCAAACAGCGTCTCGAGTTGATCATGTCAAAGTAATGCTTACGATAACTAACACGCCTTTTCCCAAATTTTGAACAGTGAGTGAAGCTTTGATTCTGGGCTATAAATAAAAGAACACGTCAGATGAATACATATAACGTATAAATAAAATGACACTTAAATGTCACAAGACATTTAAAGTTAAAGTGGGGTTAACACACAATAACAAAAACATTTAAGGTCTACACAACCAGCACATTCCTCGACTCCACTTTACTTGAATCAAATCACAAAAGTGGCCGAAGCCAGCAGACTACGGTTTCGCACCCAGGACCAGGGACGTTTGAATTGGTTTACTAGCATTTTACCAAACGCGCTTACAGGGCAAAATAGCTCATTCTTGTTAACACTTACCTGACTTTAATTAAAATCTTGTATCTTGTATATGGTAACTTGGAATTATGCACTTCCTGTCAATCAATTTTGGAAGTTTCTCACCATAATTTGAAAGTTTTAAGTCTTTTTTGGCAACTATAACATGCCAATTTCACCGATTTATATCATAATAATTAATTTTACTTGTAAACTGATTGAAATTTTGAGCATAAAAGTAATATTGACACCAGGTTTTGATATTTTGAACTTCCAAGCTTTCAATTTCAAAAGTTTTCTTCACATTTATGGAAGTTTTTGTACGTCCAATGAATCAATTCTGGAATCCATTTCTAAGTCCTGAGTCATATACTTTAACAGAAGCCCTGAATGTTTGGACAACAGTAGTTGAAGACTGCTGACAAAAGATCGGATTGCAGGTTATCATATCAATGTTTATTATTTATATGCAATTAGACACTAATTTCTTAAAGCATTTGAACGCTTTTAGCCATTAAACATCAATTTATAAGCACAAATAAGAAAACAATTGGTTTTAAGACAATGACTGTACTGATTCTGAGACAAACATTAAGAAAGTTGTCAAAACAGTCAATCTGTGAGAGTGCAGTTTTAAGACGGAATATGATGTTAAAACAACATCTGGATATGTTTTTTAGATATTTTTTAAACACAATTTGGAGAGTTATAGTTTGGGGGAGGGGGGTTCTGTGCTTAGCACCTGTGGTGCATACCAGACAACCAGAAACGATTGACAGGTCATATTTAAGTACGTTCATGTTTCAATTTGACATATTTGAAGCAAAATATAAATTGTAACAACATGATGTTTATAATGGGTGTAAGTTAATTCAATACAATGTAAATCTCCCTTAAATTCCTCTTATCGTCGAATATTCATCGCATGCAGTGACGAATCTTGTATACTTCACGGCCATTACTCGATGATCATTGACCGCCGTCTGCGCATGCGCAGTATGGTAGGTATGACACATTTCACGGGTCTTAAGAATTTCATGCCACACCGGCTTAGAACTGTTATAACAGTTAAAGTTGATATGTTTAATTTTTTTCTGGGTTCAGCTGATCATCAAAAGTAAATAAAACTGATATCAAAATATAAGTACAACATCCAAGATAATAACAAGTACTAGACAAGTTTTTATAATATTATTAAACAACGCTTAAGCAAAATAAGTTGTGAGAGAATTCGGCAACTTGTTGTAAACTTTCAGGACCGTAGATTCCTTTAATTTTCTTCACCAGCTTTCGGCTTAAATACTTTGTATGAATAGTGCTAGGAATGCTCTATTTCATCTAGTTGCGTCATGTTCAATTGAAGTCCTGTTTGATTAAGCTATACACTGGATCGGTATAATTCTTAAAATAATATAATACATTTATGTAACTTTAAAAAAAAAATTGGTACAAGAAAACACAAATGTGCAAACATGGCATATTTAAACAACACAATCGCGAGGCCGATATATTTTAACAATAAAACTGGTTTATATGCATAATCTTTCCAATGATGCAGACATCAGCCTTGGTGAACCGGTGTCCGAAATGTAAGAACGCCTGGAAGGTCATATTAGTGATATCTCCGTCGAGTAATTTTCATCGATTGACGCATAAATAGGAATGGTTAATACCTTCTCAGTTGAGCTGTAAGCTCTTTCAAAGTTCGTTTTAATGCAGATGATATGTTGAAATTGAGGTCCGTTAACATTTTTTTTTTAAAAGGCCCTACATAGATGTTGCCAAGCCAATCACCTTGATAAGCATATTTTCTTTCAATAAATAAACAACTTAAATTATATTTTTCTAAATCCTTTAAACTCTTAAATACATGTCGAAATATTTATACATGTATTAAGAAAACGATGAATTTTGTTTGACTGCATTTGCACTCAAACAGCGACTACCGCGTATAAATGTCTTACAGCTGCACTCTCACAGATTGAACGTATTAACAACTTTTTTTGTCTTGGAACGAGCCAAAGTTTTGCGAAAATCCATGGAAACCAGTTATATAAGACAGCTGACAAAAATCAGATCGCAGATTTTTTATATTTAAGTTTAAAAAATTGATGTTTTATGCATTTTTCTGACGCCGTTAGTAACGGTTTAACCCATAAAACATTAATTTACGAACGGAATACGAAAATCTACGATCTGATTTTCTGCAGGCCATCTTATATCATTGGTTTACAGATATTTACACGAAAAATTGCCCTTTCCAAGACAAAAAATAAAAAAAGGTGTTAAAATGGTCATCTGTGAGGGTGCAGCTTTAATCTACAGAAACCAGATACTCTTACGGAAACATTTCAAATTGGAAAGTTTAATTGTAGACACTAAGCATTTCAATTCATGGAAAGCTGTGATGTTAAAGCATATTCCTTTCATTGTTGGAGACTGTGTAAATTTGGCCATTTGTGCCCACCATTCAACTTATTTGACCCAGCCTATTTTAGAGCTTTACTTATTGTTTGTTTAATTTGGAACACGCGTTCGGGAAAATGTGTGAAATTATGACCACGAGGGAGAATTAACGTTAAGTGCATGATTTGTGTATTTGGAACCAGTTATGGTGCTTGACTCCTCGACTTATTTAGGTTTGGATGCAGCGTCAGTATATTTTATATGAAAATAGAAAGAAAAATGTTCGGGACTATGCAGCGACCTCGAGGGACCGCCGCTTCTCGAACGTTCGCCTGTTCGAACGACTGCAGTTTTACTATACAAGTTTCCCTGTCACGCCCAAATATAGATTATAAATATCAACGCAGATTTTTGACGTTTAATGTAACCGCTTCCTATATCTGCGGTTTCACTTATATTAAAAATAAACAAACGCAAATATAACGCATTGTGATACATCATTCAATTATTTCCATAGGTATTCACTGGAAACACAGACGAGACTACGGTTGTTGTATCGATGTTGCCAAGGCCTGTGATCGCTCTCTGTTTCCGCATCAACCCACGCGGGTATAACGTATGGCTCTCCATGAGGTTCGATATTCTAGGATGTCCAGTGAATGCGCAGAGCTGCATTAACAAATAACTAATGCTGTATGCTTGCAAACAATTTCATTGAATTTTCATGAAATATGACCGTTTCTCTCGCGTCCATTTCATGGATAGAACCAGTACTCGTGCCCATTGTGAAAGTCCATGAGTAGACCTGGTGGGAATCGAACACACAACCCCTCGGATGAGAGGCGAGACCTATACCATTACATTCTCTGTCCCTCGTAATAACATTTTAGAATTCGGACAGAGTTTAAATAAACTATATCAAGATATATTTCTCAACAATAAATGATATGATTTGTAATGTAACTTCCAAGCAAGAAACATGACAGCCAATGCCTTTGACGTTCAATTTAACGTGCGAGTCGGGGTAAGGTCTATGGGTGTAGTTGTATGCCACTCATCTTGAAGGTTGTGGTCACGATCTCCACCAGGTTGAGAGTAGTGAAGTGGTTTGATTGGCCGCTTCACACCCAAATGGGTTTTGGGTTCTATAGCCACAACGGATTCATTTATATGGCCTCGCAAAGGGGAAACTAGTACTTGTTTCTACCCACGAAGTTGACATGAACGTCATTCATATGTTTATCTGACTTTACGATCGAGCTTACTAAATTACAGTCGAAACCAGTTGGCTCGAACTCGCTTGGCTTGAATTCCCTGTTGGCTCGAATTGGATGTAAAGGACCGATTTCTATTTACTGAATGTAAACATTCCCGCTTAGTTCGAAATTTCCGAGGCTCGAGGTTATGTAGCCGGTCCCTAGCACTTCGAGCCAACGGGGTTCGAGCCAACGGGGTTCGAGCCAACGGGGTTCGAGCCAACGGGGTTCGAGCCAACGGGGTTCGAGCCAACGGGGTTCGAGCCAACGGGGTTCGAGCCAACGGGGTTCGAGCCAACGGGGTTCGAGCCAACGGGGTTCGAGCCAACGGGGTTCGAGCCAACGGGGTTCGACAGTAGTATAATCTATTCAATGTACAGCTAGTTTCGATTTCAACATCGATGTTTGCTATTATTTTGCTGATCTTATGCACAATTGTCAACACAATAAGTAAGTTAAACAGGCCCAATATTACTTGATTCCAATATTACATCTTCTTTGTGACCTTCACTTACATCTCATACTTCCTTATCCTTCTTCCTTATCCCTCTACTTTGTACGCATGGCCACAATGATGAGTAGAAGATCCTTTTCCTTTCGTTATACAGTGTATTTTCCTGTTAGAGAAATGAGCTCTTAAATATATCTCTTATAATCTGACCTCTGACAAACTCCAAACTCAACTCACCCCCCCCCCCCCCCCCCCCAAAGTAACGAGCGCCTATACATCATTGTTTACGTTCACAAGTGCCGTGTGTGACGGCGGCTTGCGATTGTACTTTTGTGATAGCTCGTTGATGATGATGATGTTGTTGTTGTGTTTTTTGTTGTTGTAATTTTTGTTGTTGTTGGTATATTTATTGTTGTTGTTGACAATATTATTACTGCTGTTTTGCTCGTAACTCTTGACGTCATAAACATGATCAGGAGGTCAGAAAGTACCACTGAAAATATATAAACAATCATGATTAAAGTTTAAAATATGAATGAAGCTCAAGGTAGCAATACAAATTTTGAGAAAACAACAACAACATTTATAGTTTTGATTAAATTTGACATTTTTCAATTGAGATTTTAATCAGATGTAAAGACTTTCTGATAAGATCTGATTTCAACATTTGGTTTTATATTAGTTGCCCCTCTCCCAAATACTCATTTTTCTGCTTTCCAAGGCCTAAAAATACAGTTTTGTTACCCGACCGTACCTACGATATGGTCGCCGACCCTTTAGATTTTATAGTCGATTTGAAAAAAATAACAACAAAAAACAAAAAAACAAAAAAACAACGTTCTTTACAATATTTAGTTTAAAACCGAATATGCTTTATACAGAAGATTACTTATTTCCCTATCTATTTTTGAAAAGGTTGTAACCGTAAATAAATAGTTTTTTAGGCCTAAGCAAGTAAAATAATTGGGTCTATATAATAGACAAAACAAACTATATATTTTTAACAATTCTTAGTTTATGATCATGTGTTGAATGATTTAGGATTTAAGTGTTCACTCAATAATAAAGCATTTTTTTATTATATCACTTTAAACGCTGAAGAAATATCCATGATTTCAAGGAAAAAAACATTATGCAAATATATCTTATGTTGTCAATGTTAGTTAAATATTGAATTATTATTTTATTAAAACTTTGTTAGAAATATAGTTACAATAGAAAACGTTCTACAACTGTCCAATTAAACTTTCTTTTATCTGATAATTTTGTGTTGTTGTAAAAGTTCAGAGCCAGTCTAAGGCTATTATGTAACCCTGCTACTGTTCGAATTATGTTTTATTCATTTACAGAGGAAAGTGAATCATTTGAATTTAAGGAACAATACAGTCAAGGACTGCCATTTTTTGTCATCGGAGTATCTGGATTTGGAGCAGTTTTAATTCGTTATTCATTGTTATGTATCCTTTTCAAATTATTGCTACATGTTTTTGTTTAGGCCAAAAAAATTTGTTTGTTTCGGGTAACCTTCCCAAAATTTCTAGGTAGGGTAGGTAAGGATTTTTTTTTTTTTTTTTATTTATTTTTTTCAAAATCTGTCGTAGGGTCAGAGTGTTTTCTTGCACATGGCAGTCTTTCCTACATTACTGTCATTGCCTGACTTTGTTTTATCATATAAACAATAATTTTGATTAAAATCTGCATTTATCCGCCCTTCGTAACCCTCTATTCGCTAACGAATATTTTTTTTGCTCAGAAACGGAAAAAAATAGTTAGGGTCGGCGCATTTTTATAGGTAGGGTCGGGTTACCCGAAACAGACATATTTTTTAGGCCTTAGTAAATTATAAAAAAAATGTCATTTTTGTCAGTAAAATTTGACGATTTAAGTAAATAAATACAGACTGTACCAGTATGTTGTGATTGTGGCAAGCATTAAGTCATTTCCCCGCGTGCCATGTATTGACATTTGAACATGAAACACTTTAAATGATAGCAGCATTTCAAATACTTAACGAAGTATCATGTTTTTTGAAGCTTGTATCTAAGGCAAGAGTCTTTATTGATTTAAATCGTAAATAAACCGATTGCGATCGGAAAAACGCTTTTTTTAACGGGTGTTCCATATTTAGGTACTGTTCCGATTTAGGTACTCATCCAATATATATACATACTATTGATCGTCAACTTTTCTTTTTGGAAGCCAAATCGGGTTTCTATGAGCTTTTAATTTCTACTGCTCCAGTTTGTTAGTCTACTTGATGATGTTTGCGAGTATATTTTTGAGAGGATGTTATAAAGTGCAATTCCTTTTAATTTGTTTTTTGTATCTTCATCGTTCCCACCTTCTGCTATATCATTAAATAGTTTCGAAAGAAATGGCACTATGTGAAATAGCGTAATTTTTACGTTTCTGCGATTGCTTTTTTTTATTAACGTCCAAGAAGAAGACGTCCTCTTTTAACAGTGTTAATGTTATTTCTTTGCCCAGGTATTCATCACTAATATCTCTCATGAGGTAAGGATTATCATCATTATTAGAAGAACTGTATAAAGTTAATAAAGTTTCACATGATTTTGCAAGTTTGTATAATGGTAATGGATTTCTTGCCACGGTTTGAGTTGCTTAGGAATGCTTAAACTTATTTTTGATTTTGTTGTATTATACGTTTAATCTTACTGTAGTAAGTCTTCGCTACAATAAAACAATATCATCACACCGTAAATTTAAGTTATATTACGATCTTGCACTATATCATTCTTCATTAGGTTTTTAAGATAAGAGACATAAATATATGATATTTTCAAAGACATTCTTACAGTATATTGCTGTTAAATGTCTTAGTTTTGTGTGTACCATATGTATTGTTGGTATAATTACCACAATATCCATATGCATTACTTATTTAGTACATACATGGTGTGTTTTCATTCTGTGTTTATAACGATGAGCTGTATATGCTTAAGTTAAATAAACATATTGTTCTATTCTGTTCTGTTCTATTAAATCACTATTGTTTTGCTAAAAATATAAGCCAGACTGAATGACTTTTTCATTGAAAACAAGTGGATAATGGTTATTTAATTTAGACGTAACAAATGTCAATTCATATCCAATACACACGTGCTAGACGCTCACTACTAGCACAAATGGTGCTTTGGTATATCGAGGAATGTGGCTTCCGTTGATTGTTTGCAATAATACACTTCACTGACAATCAATTTATAATAAGATCAATAAATACAAGCTAAAATACAATATTTAATTAATGATACAATTCAAAAAATTACGAACTACTTCAACTGATGTACCGGCATACATCCGAGATTGTTTTCGATAAAAATGGCCGAGGGGATCCGAATGAATCGATCCACCTACATCTGATCCAGACTCTGATAAACTAATCGACACGGCCTTCAACAACGAATCTTGATATCAATTAAATTAGTGGACGTAAGAACAACAACAACTTTATAACTGTCAAGGCTAATGAGCGCTTCCCAAAAAGATTGATTAACCGGAGAGGAATAAACTCATTTAAATCCAAATATATTGTCGGAATATGCGAACTTGTTCAGGGTAAATTATGTCTAGTGTGTTCTCAAAAACCTATGAAGGATTATAAATATGATACGAAAAAATGCTGCTTTACATCGGCTATATATCTTCACAAACACGGTTCAATTATAACATTAATGAACTAGAAAAACTGTTTCATCTTCGTTAAAAAACGACTTAAGAATAAAAATAATTAAATAAAAAAACATACAGTGTATTTGTATAAAAGCCATCAAAAAGGCCTGTTAATATCTATATTTGTCTAATAATTTCTCTTTATACACTTCAGAGAACGTCAATTACTAATATAAATAATGCATAGAAGAAATGGAGCGAAACCAAAAATAAAAGTGAAATAAAACAAATCAGCATTTCTCCCAGGACCTTATCGGGTGTCGTTAATGACACGAGTTCAAATGCAAAGCTGTGATCGTGACATGCCTTAATTTGTCCAATATGTTTAATACTGGCACACACTATGATTTAAGAGATTCAAGAGAATTATTTACAGAATATCCAGAATGCCCTAGCCCAAGTGGAGAAATAAATATACAATATAGTGTTTTAGTTTATTCCATGCATACAAATTACAACAAAACAACATAAATTAAAATTAAATATCAAATACGCATATACTTCAACTTCATAAGTTCAGTAAATCAAAATATTTTATAGTAAATGTGTAAATTATAGATTTTATAATAGTTGTTCTAAAATGAGAATTATGTTTGCAAATATCTGTAACTCCCTATATCGGACAACCTACCCAAAACGAAACTATAGGGAGCCTTAGGGAAACCACTAAAACTTACTTTTGTAATAGTCTTATCTGAATCAGGTAAGATTAATTTAAAACTGTTAAGGTAACATACTTCAGAGAATCATTGTACATGAAAACTTTGTGTAAATATTCTTTACGGTATTGCATATGTATTCGCTCTTTGGCGTTGCCTTTGACAAAGCTTCACTTCCATAATTTAGAATGGGCGAAATAAGCTTTTCAAACAAATCTAACTTAGGTTTAATAAGAAGGTCCGTAAATTTATAAAATAAATACTTATTCGTCTTAAGCATTGCCTTTAAAGCTTGACCTGCAATTGTATTTTGGGCAAACTTATTAACAATCTGAATTTCATAACCATTATAATAAAAATGAATATTTGCCGGCAGCCGTCCTCCCTTCCTAAAAACAATTATTTTTGTTTTATCAGTATTCACAACTAATTTCCAACGTTCACATTATTCTGATAATAAATTAAGAATTTCTTGCAATTCCGCAGCATTATTAGCAAACACAATAATATCATCAGCATATAGTATTAGAAAAAGTTTAAACGATTCAATAGTTCTACCATTAATACCCTTTTCATAGAAAGTTGACTCTAAATCATTTCGAGAACAAGAAAGGCGATAAACATTCTCCTTGTCGTACACCTATTACACATTCATATGTTCCACTCAACTGGTTACAATAAATTAACCTTGATTTCACTAATGAATACATAAATTTAATTATACCAAATATTTTTCCTAACTTAATAAGTTTACTCCAGAGTTCATCCCTAACAACATAGTCAAAGGCTTTAGTAAAATTGATAAAGAATACAGTTGCTTACCTTGATTAAGAGTATGCGTTAAAAAATCATGAAGTACAAAAATAATATATATGAAAAGGTAAGTAACAAACCGTGGACTTGATCCTAAATCAGCGGGAAGGCTATAAAGTTTGCACTTCATTAATTGTCAGAATAATTAGCGGTGCTCCACTAAGTTTTGGTGTTAATCGAATAATAAGCACAAATTGTAACATAAACTATCTGCGAACAGGGAAAACAATATGTTTGAAACTGAATAGGTAAATAGCATATTGATTTATTTCATAGAATGCATATTTGATTATAGTGCCGAGTGATCTTTTTATTATTATTTTACATTTACATGAAATTAACAAAGTCCTATAAAACATAAAAGCTGAGGGTAAGTCGATGTTTCTAAGGACTGACAATTCGTTTTTGAAAGGTCGACAAGAAAATCTCAGACACAAGTCCTTAAGATTCTTATTTCTGAAAGAAAATACGTACAGAAGTCAGCGACCACTAACGGATGTCGGCCCATAGCAATCAAAGCAATGGCGAACTGGCACAGACGACAGCTAAAAGCGGATGTTTTTCTGGTGGATCATCATCCCAGATGGTAAAACATGTTGCTTGACGAGACTTTGAGGAGATTGACTTGTTTCGTTCAAGGCGGGAATGAAGGACCTTGCTTGTCATCGCCACCGTCGGACTTCTGATCCCGGCGTCTACTGCAGACTGTTGACGCGGCTTCTGGACGTAGAAGCGAGTGAAGACGAGCAAACGGATTCGCCTAGGCAACGACACCATAAACTCTCTTCTAATGGTACCCATGCAGGGTGCTCATGTGGAGCAATACGACTAGTCCTTCTGGCCCTGGGCGGGCTGGCCTGAAAGTACAGAAATAATAATTGCATTAAGTTAAATGTTCATGAAGTGCAATCAGCTGAATAATGTAATAAAATATCATACATGTAATATTAAACTAGAATGTGCTATGATAGTAAACTATCACTGAATCCCCATCCACCGCCTTGGCCTCAGGGGTCAGTGGCAAACATAAACATGCTCTTGAAGAGCTCATGGTTGTAAAGAACTCACACACCGAATTTGGATGGATTCCACCTAACCGTCTAGGAGGACATAGCCGGACGGAGGGACGGACAGACGCCGGACCGACAGACGGAGGCGATAACAACATCCCCACTATTTCTTCGAAAAGGGTGGGGATGATAAATCTATTGTTGGCTGCAGCTGGAAAGTTAACTGCTTCTGAAAGGCTGGCATTCTCTGCTGCTGGATATACTGCTGCATGTATCTGTTATCTTAACTGTGCCAGTATATATGTATACATGATAATATATAATGTTGCATTCGGGGAATAAAATTTACTTTGTTATAACGATAAATTCGTTATAACACGTAGGAAAGCGAGGTTGTCCAGCATCCACTTCTGCTTATAGGGTAGGTCGTCCCTCTCCTCGCCGGACTTCTTCTGTGACAAACGGATGTACGTGTCGCTGATGCCCATCCACCACCCAACTATATTATTTACTGAAACTTGACATAAAACAACATTGAGAGTTCACAGTGTCATATAAAAGGATTAAATTGTGCATACTTATACATGACATCTTATGGCAATTTGATTTACCAGTTAATTATAACTGCAATAAATAGAAACAATTGTTAGTTATTTTTACCCGAAACTCTAGTGGTCTTCGAGATATCTTCAAGAAGCTTCTTTTTGATGTCCCTTTTATGGTGGTCCTCTTGCCGGAGATCCCGGAGGAAGGGATTCGTCTTAAATACCTGAACAAGATCCTTCTCTATATGGGGGTCGTTCTGCATGGCCTTCTTGTAGTCTCGTCTCTCCCTATTTGGACCTGCAGGCTTCTTGTTCTTCTTTGTTTTTGGAATGAAAGAAGGAAAGAAAAGAAACCTCAAGTACGTGTCCACACATGTGAACCCTGTAATATTTACAGCACATACACTAGATTAAAATATGTAATATTATTTTGTAATTAATGTTTTATGGTGACTACAAGTCACAATTAATAATAGAAATACCCTCTTAATCAAAAATGAAATTTAAGAAGTACCTTGTCTGTGACGGGTCACCTTGTGGTAACTTGGATGACTTCTTGGACTCCTATGAACCCACTGGAGAATCATCTTGGCAAGACTGTTAATCGAAAGATATCGCATGGGCCTGGGACGGAGGTTCTGTGTCTTCAACACTGTCAGACTCTTTTTCCCCATGTTCACTGTGTGGTTCGAGGCCCTCAAACTTCTCAGAAGCTTGGGATGTGGAGCTTGGGAACATTGGGACCTCGGACTGTATATCACCGGCACTAAACATGGAAATATACAAAACAAATATCAATAACTGTCAACGAATAGTTCGGAACAATTTTACTGTGAATACACCAAGACAGTGACAACATTTTACTGTAAATCTTTTTCAACTGTAAATCCTAGTAGGATGTGAAAAACAGAGGAGTTTTGTAACGTGACAAAAATAGGTGCCATTACTTGGCTAAAAATACTAAAACCTACACTTCATGTCTGACATACAATGTTAAACCATGATAAATAAGGACCAGAAAAGACAAGAACCTACTTCAAAACATATAACCCTGACACACAATACAAGATTTGGAATATAGTTTAAATAAAAAAAAAACTTAAAACTTACCCGGGAGGATTATTGAGTAATTTCTCATCAGGATGACCAGGCTACTTATCAGACTGCACCTCTGGTTCATCGGGTTTCTCTGGCTCTACAGAAGAAGCCTTTTTCGGTCTCGCATTAAACGTTTTTCAACTTCCCCTTGGCATACTTTTGCACTTACAAAACTTAAAAAAGGGAAAATCAAACAGCAGTCAAACAGCAATTCGACGTGGTGTCGAGTCGGAGAAAGTTAGAAGGCAAATTGACCCCACCTGGTTTTCACCAGTCTTGTATAGCGTCCGGTAACGGCCGGATACAGACATAGGCTTTCGGAAAGCTTCGGACGGCCTCGGAACCATGCGCAAGGTTGCGCTTTAGTTCGCATGTTTGCGTTCGTAATCGCTTATGGAAAGAACAAAGATTGTTTTCGCGACCCAACGCATTTTAGCATATAACTGTAACCTTTCGCCACACTTCGTAATTCATTCACAACAAATAGTTCCCCTACGTTTAGCTTACGTTATATTTCAAATTATGCAACATATTTTTAAACACGTTCGGTCAAAATTCTCCAGAATCGACAAATTTATTCAATTTGCCAGGCTGCGTTTAATGGATTCGCCTATGTGTGAAAAAGCTATTATAAGGGTTTGTACATAATTTTTTTAAGCATGATATGACCTTGGTGAGAGAAAAGTGATTTCAACAAAAGGTTGCTGTTATGCTTGACCAATGCTTGAAACACCAGGTGCCCTTCGGGTTTTTTTAAATGTTTAATCATTTGGTGAATTTTGGACTTGAGCAATGTTTGATTTTTTTGCGGCATTCCGGCTTTAAAATTGTTGACATCAATAAATAGCCTTGTGGCCTGAACAATGGTTGTTGAGCTTGAACAATGTTTCAATCAGTAAGGTGCCTTGTTTCTACATTAGTAGCTTTAGAGTTTTAACAATAGTACAATAGTTTCAGCAGAAGAGAGAGAGAGAGAGAGAGAGAGAGAGAGAGGGATAACGTTGAACGTCTTGATTACAATCTGTAAAACAGAATAATGAAGTTATAATTTGAAGCTTATGAAATCATCAATGTTAAGTGCTTACAGTGAGCAAGAAGCTTAGGTATGTCGATAGACTGTGTTAAAGAAGATGACCTAGATCTATTGTTGGCTCTGAAGTTGCTGCGCCGGAGGCTCCTCTCCACATATATGTATACATGTCTCTGCTAGACTGTCTCTCTCAGACCAGTGTCTAGGTTCAAACATCCTTTTTGTGCAATAGGATGACCTATCGTAGACTTTGAGTTAACCCATTTATAAGGATTGAACCTGAAGGAAGATTCAGACATGTAGGGCTGAGATTTCTGCTTATTTGACATTGTGTCATAGCTCTTTCTCACTCTGGAACTGAAATAAAACATACTACTGAGTAAAAAAAAGCTTTGAACAATTGAGATACAAACTGAAGAACCTATTTGTTTGCTTTTTGCTTGGATTTCTCACTTCAAAGTATGGGAGAAAACACATACTATAAGTATTATGATATATATAAGTGTCATACCCATTTTAATTATGATTCCTTTATCAATTTCAAAAGCTTTGCAGAACAATTTATGATTGATTATTTAAGATCTCATCGGAATAAAATTATTGGATAAGGTACAAAACTTTCAAATTGAAACTTCTCGCTTATATTACAAAGCAACTGCGTACATTATTTACTACTCTAAGCTTTTCACAGCTTAATCATACAGGGGAGGGAAGTAGGTGAAATTTCCAAGTCCTCCCTACAGACGCTGCCCTCCCCGATGGCTGTTGGGGAGGCTTTAGAAACTGATTGGGTTGAACTCCTCTTTCGGCCTGTCAATATTGTGCCGAGAAAATAATTCATTGATCAATAGGCTGTGCCTTAAATGTTGTTCATTTTGATACCCAAAGTTATTTAATTCCAACTTAATATCTTGAATATTGGTATGTATTTACAACGTGTACGTTTTTATTATTACAAATATAACGTATTTTAAGACTTCCTTTAAGAATTAACATTTATTTTATAAAAGAAAACAATCAAAATCGACCATGCTACTCATTTCGGAGCGACATTATTAATATACCATGATATGTGTTAATATAGTGGAGTTTTCAGAAGAAGAATTACGATGATAATACGTGTATATGAATATATATATATATATTGCTGTGTTTAATCCAAACCGTAGAGTGTTCGGTGAAAGGATACTTTTTTATATTATATGGCCAGTGAAATACTTAACCAAAGAAATTGACTTCAGTTAGGAAATGACTTATGCTGTTTAATGAATGCCAACCCAGGAGTATATAATAAAAAGAAATTGAAAATAATTATAAAAAGTTAAATGGTATTTATTATCAAAAATGAGCAATGGTATTTAAAATAAAGTTTACATTGTTGTATACTCGACAATAAGCATGAAAACAATGGTCTTAATAAACAAACTGCAGTGTATTTAGAGGAATGTTAGAAGTACAAAAGATCCCGTGTTACAGAAGCATCTTAAAGTGACTCGCTCATGTTTTTGGACCAAATATTAGTTTTCCCTGTAATGCATCCGGAAACACTTATTTTATCATCATTTTACTCTATGATATCGACATTGCAGAAAGAAATACAGTTATAGCAATAAAAGGGTATTTTGGTTTTAGTTTAGTTTAGTTCGAACCCACACCGGTAAAGTCAAGAAAAAAGTAGAATACGGCCAACAAGGCCACACGGCCACTGGGACTTTAAAAATAAATGGTGGATATGTTGACCTGTTAAGAATACATTGATAACATCACGCGATAATGTCACTCAACCAATCAAATATCAACATATCCTGAAGGGTTCCAGCTTTTTTCTTCTTTTTTTAACACTCCTTATGATTTGCCACACTTTATTTCGTAATTAAAAAAGGGCATTTTACAAACCATGAACGAGTTACTTTAAGTAAATTTTAAATATTTACAATTAGAAAAATATATATATACTTCCCAAATGAAATTAGAACTTCAAGATCTTTTAACTGTTTTAGCAGAGAAATAATAGTAATATTCATCTCTGTATCTAAATCGAACCACAAATATCCTTTATGTTTAAAGTCCCAGTCCCAGTAACCTTCAATAATCTAAACATAACGAAATGTATGTATATCCAAATGAATTCTCTTAACCTTTTTGACATTTTTTAAATGTTTAATGAAAAACTGCATTTATCGTAATAACAAACATGGCATAAATAATACTGAGACAATAATCTATATTAAATGCGAACAACTTCATATCTCACGTGACTTTCAGAAAACCATATTGCTTTATATACTAGTAATTTTTATATTTTTACTAAGAAGTAATTCGTTTAAATTTTTTAAATAAAAAATCATGCTTACAGTGTTGTTGTTTTTTCAGAAAATATTTCAATTAAAAGCTAAATTATATTAATTGAAGAAAAGGGAGATAATAAAACAATGATACAGCCATGATTGTTTCAAAGTTGAGTTACGTACAGTTCCTAAATTATGTCATTCATACTGTTCATATGTAATGAATTGTCATTGAATTTTTAAGTTTACCCATTTATTATAAATCAGATTATTTTAACCATGCAAAACCGAAACATTTTTTCTGAGCTTTGATGAATCATGTCCACCGGTTCGTAAACCAAGCTATATAATATCCGTAGCCTACGAGTTTGGGGACAAGTTCTTAAAAACCAATTATATATGCCCAAAGGTTTGTAATAACGGTATAAGACATACGTTTTTTTGTATCTTGATGTTTCTTTTTTCTATAATCAGTTTATACAATTGTTTGTTCATAAACCTTGTTTTTTTATCAAACATACTAAAGTTTATAGTTTTATTTTACAATAATATTGTTGGCTGGTCCAGTTTGATCACGTGACCCTCCATAGTACAACAGGGAAACCTATTCCAAACTAATGTTTCGTTTCCACGCGACATCTATAAATTCGTTGGTGAAGTGAAAGAAACTTATGCATCGATCAGACCAGACAGGTTTGCAGTTGGTACCGCAGCTGCAACGACACAATGATGAGAGTGGAAAAGAGATTATTGTGGCTCCGATCCCCTTCAGGTTTACTTTATCATGACCTCAAAAAACGACACAAGAATGATTCATATCAGCTATTAGTTGTCTTCACAATCGAGCTAAAATACATGAGTATAAACAAACGACAGAGACTACATGAAGAAATGTGCGTCTATAAATACACCGACACATTTTAAAAAAAATAACGCAGACTTCAATGCAGATATAGTATATCTGACATACTTTGCAAAACATCACAACTGTCGGTGAACCGTACCTCGGCAACAATGACAATCTAGAAGTCCAACACGACGGCATCCATGACTGGATTGGAGGTGATATTGGCATTGTCAGAATTTCTTCATTTGACCCATTTTTGGGGGGGATGCACCACACATATATAGATATATATATAAAGATTATTTTGGGGAACATTCAGGGGAAAACAGAGCAGTTCCATGTAAGATACGCTTTTTAACTAGTGGCTTCGTTTGAGTGACCATAAATGACCTTTGCTAAATTAAAATTAATTGTATACATTTTCATATTTGTTCATTCTAATGATCTCATGATTGACTTTCCATTAAAGCAATATGTTCCCCTTTTCAACATGTTTCAGGTGCAATGTAGACTATCGCAGCACAACCCATCTTGTAATGCAGCTACGGAACCACTTCATGGATTTGAGGAATATATTTTTCCAGCCGGATATTTTTTTCTGGCCTGAAGTATAAGCTAAACACGTCAAGCTACACACCATATTGGTCAGCAATTTGAGAAAACTAGTCAACTCGTTTAATGCACTCACAAAGTTTACCCTTACTCGCACAAACCCGTTTTTCGGCTGGTATTCACTAGAGTGAAATAGGCTGAGTACCACCTAGTAGGTGTTGTAGTGTACACGTCCACTTACCACTCCATATACGAGATTGTAGATCATTATATTGTGAAAACTCATTTACTCGTTTAAAGCACTCGCGCAAAATTGGCCCACAACTGGCTTAAAATAAGATTAACTTGACGGTGGAATCATGGCGCCTTGTTTTATTTGGAAAGTTTACATTACAGGAGGTTCATGCTTAATTTTGTATAGGCTTAAAATTTACTAGACTTAATATTTCACACAATTACTACTGACAATCCTACAATCAGGTTACATAACACCATTTTATCCTAGATACAAATTATGGCCCCTGATTGACAAAGGAACTGGTTATTACGCCGTAGTTGGAGCGGGCGGGCATTAGCGGTACGGCATGACTCTCCTATGGTTTCAAATACTTTTAGTTAAGTTTGGCATATGGTGACGAATCTTGGTATATAGGTCTGGAATAGGTTATGGATACCTTTCATTGGTTTGCGTTTGGGACCCCTATGGTCAAGATTAATGCACTGTTACAAAAAATAGAAACAAATGGTTGCTATTGAATAATTTAAGTTATGGTTGGCATTGGAATATTGCAACCTACCTTAGTATATAGGAATATTCATGGGATTGTGACTCCGAGAGTCATGGTCAAGGTCAAGGCCACTGTTACTAAAAATAGAAAACGATAAGTACTGAATGACTTTAGTTTGGGTTAACATATTGTGACCATATATAGGATGAGTTTATGGAGACCTTTCATGGGCTTGCGTTTGGGGCAATTTATCGCAAAATGCTTGAAAGTTAAAATGAATGGGCAAGTGCAAATGTTGAATGCATAATTCAACTTTCAGTTATTGTTTGAGATTTGGAAATTATACTATATTCTTTGCAAAAGGGTCAGTGCAATGAATTCCTGGCATTCGTGGTGTCTGCATGTATACGGATTTATACTGTAAGTTACATTCTCCCAATTATCAAGTCGTAGCCATATCGTAAAAAATTCAGACATTCAGAATTTTTATTCGAAATGGCTTTTTGATGTTTCAGACAAATATTCGATTTTGAACACAGGAGTTCACCGTCTCTATTTTGCTGCCTAGATAGGCAAGCTATTGTTGCGCATAAACTCAAAACGCTGCTTCACAATTTGTATAAAATAATATGTCATAAAAGATGAGTCATTACTCGGCACATATGTTGCAGCGACTGTCGTTACTCGCCTATTTTGATGCATAGTTTGATAAAATTTACTATTAACATTTACTTTATTCGGGATTGTTTAGATAAGAGGGGGATCGGGCACAATAGTTTAAAAACCTCTCCAAGGTGGTGCCAAACAATCATTGATAAACGCTTTTAGTATTTTTATATAGTGTATATGTAGTGTGCTGTTTGTGGAGTAGTAGTTTATCAAATCCATGTTGTGTGAAATAGTTAGTGTGAAAACACTTGGGCAACAAGTCTGCAACAATTTCTCGTTTAATATAATGCATGCATATGTAAACGTAATAAGATCATAGAATGATGGAAACCGTCCACACTGAGACCAGACAAATAACAATCATAGTAATAATAATATCATTCATTCAGCTTATATACTTAATAGTTTATGTGTAAATAGTTTTACGTTAACACTTGTATGCATCTAGTAGCCGTACAAAATACAAACAATAAAACATGTTAAAATACAGGTTAACAAAGACGCGTCTAAATATCAAAATATTCTTTCACTTTGTTGCTGTGAAAACTAGTATAATACAGCTGAAAACCATTTGACAACAGTGAAAGTAAACATCTATAATCAGAGCTACTCCCATGATACCTCAAATACAAAAATACATCAACCACATGGAATTTCTAGATATTAAAGATTGCAATCGAATACAACACATTGATATTATATTACAAAATGTAACATAATTAAAAGCATTACATCTTAAGCGAATTGGTCGGTGATTACTGATGTATTGCATCTTCCTCCTTTGAACTGCTCAAGTCTGAACAAGTCCATATAAACTATCCCTAACTAAGAAGTAGTGCTGATGATCCCCAGAGGAGCTATTGCATTCGTGATCGCTTACTTTCCTCTTAAGCATCTTCAATATATACCAACCAATTTCGTTCTCTTGTTCAAGTACATCTGAAGTTCTTCAATTTGACAGAAACTTATTCCTAAATGACCATCAACGTAATTAACGATAAACGGAAGAACAAACACTGGTATAACTTGAAAAGCCTATTCTTATCGTGACGACCGGTCGTTGTGCCTTGTACGTTATCCCGGTGAGGATCAGCAGACTTTATTTAAGTTAGTATCAAACAACCCGACTAAAGTGTGTTGGTAATCTGTTAAATCGCTAATCCGTAAACATCTTAGCCATTTTGATCCGTCAAGCAGAACTAGGCAGTTTTTCTTTCTTTTGAAACAGATATCTCAGTATCGGTCTTGAACAAAGTTTATTTACAATTTAAGGTGGGCGTGTCCTGTTCAACACCTACTAGGTGGTACTCCGCACACCTCATTTTAGTTAGTACAAGAGTCTGCCGGAACGCGGATCTTATTTGTGTCAATATTTGGACCGACTTTGCGAGTGTTTTGAACGAGTTAACTAGATTACCAAAACGAGTGACCTATA